>NC_133123.1:187914144-188215932 GCF_033568475.1 Henckelia pumila | reverse complement strand
CTACTCTGCCCCGAGGATTTTTGATCACGTCTTTCTCGCTCGAGCGAGCATAAATTGCGCTCGAGCGAGTGCTTTTCTGCCCCGATAATTCTTTTCCGCATAGCCAATCCGCAGCTATGCAGCTTTCTTGCGCGATAGCGCTTAATCTTGCGCTATACATCAGTGTTTGAAGTGCTTCTAAGAGCTCTTCTTTAGCGTGATATCACTTCTTCTAGAGCCCTTTGTTAGAGCGATAGCACTAGTTTAGAGTTGTTCGTTAGAGCTCTTCGTTAGCAGCTCTGCTATTTAGCACTTGAAAGTCTTCTTCTTTCTTTTATTTTCTCTGAACTCTTTTGATTTCCATTTTTCCTACAAATAAAACTCAGAGAGTGAAATACATATGAATGGAATAAAATACATAAAAACAAACAAAACAATATGAATGCACACAAAATAGACATAAAAATATCACGAAATAATGCATACAAAATTCACTTATCAACACTCCCATACTTAACTCTTGCTCGCCCTCGAGCAAGACATATGACACAACAAAAACATAGGAAAAATTCATGGGAATTAGCCTCCGAGAAGTCACATGCACCAGATAAAATCACACATGCTCTCGATTTTCAATAATACACCATCGGTTTAGCGTGAACGTGTGTGTGTGCCATGTTATTCCAGTTACATGCAACTTAACAAGAATCTGTTTTACGACTGCTTAGCGACCTATGACATATCAGTGTATATTTCACAATCAAGTGTCTCTTCCTCTCAACAACCTCTAACACAAAACACCTCCCTTGAGATAAATTATGCCCCTCCGGATTTTAAATCCGATTTTTCTTATGCCCCAATAATTACCCGCAAACTTAGTTATAACTAGGATAGGATTAGAATTTCAATCCCCTAGTCTATAGCCCGGATGGAGCCACAATCCCATTGAACCCGCAAAATTAGCCATGGAAAAAAGATTAGGATTTCAATCATTTTCCAAGCCCGGATGGAATTGTTATTTTATTTATTTCAAATTTTAGATTTTTAAGTTTTTACCCTCATTTAATCCGCATACTTAGCCAAGAACAAATGAATTAGTATTTCAATTACTTGCTCATGACCCGGATGGAGTTAAATTTGTTTTCAAAAATTCATATCAATTAAAAATTTTCAAAAATTTTTTTGCGTCCAAGATCATAAGTGTAATGTCAGAAAATCATTGAAATTCAAAGGACAAAATCAAGATCACTAAACACCTAACGCCATGCAATGGTCAAACAAACACAAACATCATTAATGATATCGCTACACTTCACTGGTCTAACATGCGTGCTTAAAAATATTCACAGTTCAACCTACGGTTTCACATGTCAAGTCAAGAGAAAAAACAAAAAAATTTCACAAAATTCAACACTTCATATTCATCATTGGCTCCTATTCATCATCCTACTCAACAAACACGCACACAACAAAAAAATGATCTATAAGCAAATAATTTAACACACTACGAATGTAACACAAACATGCATAAAATAAAATAAACTAGTCTACCCCCCCACCCCCCCCACCCCCCATACTTATCCAAAGCATTGCCCTCAATGCTTCAGAACAATGAACAGAATGCAAAGACGAAAATAAACACAATGAAAACAAAAATAACACTCCCGTTTCTTCTTGCAGTAACACTTGGGGTGATAGCAACATACTAGGTATATCTGTCAGGCACGGAATACTTGAATGGAAAAGAAGCAAAAATAAAATAAAAATAAACATAAAACAAAAATAAAATAAAGAGCAAGGGAAAGAACATTGGGTTTGTGACGCCCGGGGCTGAGGAGGCGGGGAGTGATTGTCGGTGCCAAGAGGTTGCACGGACAATGAGTGGCTCCTGGTAGGCTTCAAGGCGGAGGGAGACATGGATGAAACGATCCAATTCCGGAATAAGAGGGATTCTGAGACTGTGTAGGTATGGGACTGCATAGTTGAGGAGGACTTAAAAAGATTTCATATGTACTACTCATATCAATAAGGTACATCTTCTTTTCGGGAGCTCATCACATAAAATCTCCAAAGTTAAGCGTTCTTGAATTGGGGCAAGTATAGGATGGGTGACCTCCTGGAAAGTTTCTCAGGGTGCATGTGAGTGAGGACATAAGACGTTGGTAAGACTCATCTTGATACAGTGGGTCGTTACAAATGATATAAAAGCCAAACTCTCTTAGTACGGTATGGTTCGGGGACGAACCAAACGACAGTTGGTGGGCATGTGATGCCCGGGGCTGAGGAGGCGGGGAGTGATCGTTGGTTCCAAGAGGTTGCACGAACAATAAGGGGCTCCTGGTAGGATTCAAGGCGGAGGGAGACATGGATGAATAGATCCCGTGCCGAAATGAGAGGGATTCTAAGACTGTGTAGGTATGGGACTGCATAGTTGAGGAGGACTTAAAAAGATTTCATATGTACTACTCATATCAAGAAGGTGAATCTTATTTTTGGGAGCTCATTACATAAAAACTTCAAAGTTAAGCATGCTTGACTTGTGTAAATTATAGGATGGGTGACCACCTAGGAAGTTTATCAGGGTGCATGTGAGTGAGGATATAAGCACGTTGGAAAGACTCGTCTTGATACAGTGGGTCGTTACAGGGTTGCCTCCCAGTCAGCGCTAAGTTTATAGTCTACATTCCGACTATCCAGTAGCAGCCATCAAAGAGCGGCTGCCGCCCATAGTAAGAATCATACGGCTCTATGTATGGGTCTTGATTTCATAGGCCCTCAATATTGGCGTGATATATGCAATTTAAGCTTGTCGGTCCAGCAATACTCTTCATGAATTGATTAGTTTGGAAGGAGACTCCGAGTCTAGGCTGAAGCTCATGGAGGATGCAATATCGTGGAGTTGGCGTCAATGGCAAGAATGGATCTTCTAGTGGTGTATATGTAAAAACCATTGACGAATTCAAGTCTTCCACATTGAATGTTTCTTTCTCCTCCACTGGCACCTTTGGCTCCTCTTCGCATGAAGATTCCTCAAACAATGTTTGCTCCTGATCTGGTGTAGTGACTTTATTCTCTTGACAGATCTCAAAAAATGTTTCTATAATAAGCACAATTTGTTTATCCAAAAGACTCAAATACTTGATGCGGCTTTCTAAGAACTTATTTATCTCTGTCTATTGTCGCATGATGTTCTCCAACTTAACCACATGACCATCAGAATGCCCTATACACTCTTCTTGATGCTTATATGGTTGGTTCACAAAATTTTTGGAGTTGAATTCTGGAGGATATTGGTGACTCCAACCCTGAAGTGAAGGATCATAATGCTAATGGTAGTCGAAATCTGCCATATCATTTAACAAGTACATAGAACCGTCGTAATATCTGTGAAAAAAGTGACTTCCAGTTGCCAAAGCTCCATAATCTACCCAAATTCTTGTTGGCTAATCCAAACCACAATAGAAAATCTGAGTTAGCGTGTAGTTTGAAAAATCAAGGTACCGAAATCTGTCTGCCAAATAATTGAATCTCCCCCAAGCAACATAGAATGGCTTCGAGTATTGCTGGCCAAAACTTGTTAATACCCGTCGATGATTCATCTTCAAGTACCTCACAATTAAAAGAGAATAAAATTAAAATTAAAAATTAAGAAAAGGAACGAAAAGATAGAAAAAAAATGTCTAGTCTCAAGCAAATAATCTATCCTAATTTTAGTGACCCTGCATTGAACCACCTACTAACTGGCAACTATGGCATGCATTAAACTTAAATAAACCATAAATACTTTAAACAAAGAAAAACGTGCGGAAACATAACCCATAATTTTACACAACAACGTAGTACAAAAAATCAAGGCTTAATACTGTAGTGATACAACCATATTGAAATAACTTAAAGTAAACATTATACAGCTACAACAAATTCCTGCTGTATAAACCCCTGAAAAGCTCCGGCTCCCCTAGTCCTACCTCGAACCACAAGCCCCGTCCATCCTGTGACCCGCCCCATGGAATGGGGTGTCCAAGATAACAACTAGGACGTGAGCGCTAATGCCTAGTACATAAACATGATTAAACATATGTATATGATGCATGCAACCGTGATTACTAGTAAAGGGTCATCTTATAAGTCATGCTCTGTACAGGTGCCACATGAGTGCTGTAACCTCGCAGATCAACCTCTGGGTACAACCATACTCATCTAGAACACCAGATTAGTCAGACATACATGTCCCCGCCGTCGCGATACTTCAATGACAGACTAACAAGTATAGAGCTGAGCGGCTCTATAGTCAGGTATAATAAGGTATAGGCTCAACGTGTATATGCACATGACATATGAATATGGAAAGCGATAAATCATATATCATGCCATATAATAATGCCAAATAAATGCAACACATAAACATGTATACTCGCTGAAAATCTCAGTCTATGTGTATGTACCTCTAGGCTAGTTCAATTCTAGTAGTATCCTAGGTTCCAAGACTATATTAAAAAGTTCACCATATCACTACGCAAGTTTTATAAGCCTTAACTAAGCTAATAAATACTCCCAAAACTTAAATAGATTATCGGATCATACCTTCGTCCGTAGTTAGCCCTTTGGAGATGCAAGTCCTGAATCACTATAACCATGCCTTGGTTATTTCAGAACCTTATTAAGTAGCGATAGGACCCTCTAATGTATATCTCACACTATAAAACTGGAAGAAGGAAACTCAGAATTCGTATCTAAAAATGACACGAATGAGCCCTATTTAAAGCCTTCACAATCGGTCAAGTTCGGATCCTCCGAACTCGGGTTTGGATCGTTCGATTCAGCTCCTGGCTTGCATGCGTGGCGCGTTGAGTTCGGACCATCCGATCGCCACTTTGGATCGTCTTAAGTGTCATATGCTTGACACATGTAAAATCCATGGCTAAGTCATCCTGCCTGGCTAAACTGAGGGAATTCGGACCATCCGATCACAACTTCGGATCGTCCGAACGTGCCTTCCATCCGAAGTCAACTTGGCCCTCTTTGGAGCTCCCGGACTACATAGTTCGGATCGTCCGATGTCCCATTCGGACCGTCCGAACTGGCCCAAATAATGGATGCCCAATTATTAACTCTGAAGCCCGATCAAGTCTTGGAATTGGTTAATTACTAACCCTTAATCTTGATTATCATATTATTATCTTAAAATAAAATCTGGGTTACTATATTCTCTCCAACTTTAGATATTTCGTTCGCGAAATAAAATATAAAGAAAAATTAAGATAACAATATGAAACAAAAACCATGTTTTATTACAGAAACATTAATTACATCATTACATGATAATCAAAAGTACAAATGAAACAACTCAGGATATTCTGCTCGCATACGGCTCTCTGTTCCCCAAGTTGCTTCTTCTATGCCTCGACGTTGCCACTGTACCATCACTAGACGCTTAGTTACTGTAGTGACCCTTACCTGGATCACCAACTAAATAGAACTTAGGCATGTATTTAACTTAATTAAATGGATATCAGAATAAAACTACGAAAACCATAAACATTATACAATCCCAAGTAAAAGAATCTATAAATACCCAAATATTATACAACCAGATCGAACAACTATATTAATCCAAATAACAACAGAAATAAACCTAGACGAAGCTCCAGCTGGCCAACCACTGCCTAGCCCCTCTTGGAACCACCCGCCTCGTCCAATCGCAAACCTGCCCCATGGAATAGGGTGTCCAGAAACACAGAGTACGAGACGTGAGCATAAAACGCTCAGTACGAGAGTATGAGTATACATGCATGCAAAGTGAACTCCCTATAAACTCATCAAGGATCAGATAACAGAGACAGACCGGGCCCTGGTATTTAGCTCGCTGTGCCGTCGCTTCAGGAGGTGGCTCCCATACCATAATACGAGTGGATATGCCAGACCCAAATCGATGGAAGTCCAACCACTAACAGAATAGGGAAAAACACTACTAACAGGCATCTCGAAGGAGATAGCTCAGTATGCAAATGAATGCAGCATAATCAATGAAATATAAACCATGCGGTCACATAATACATGCATACTCAGTCAGGATATCTCGAATAGTACTTCCGTACCTCAAATCAGTGCAAGCTCTACCAACTCTAGGTCCACGCCTATAGTCTGCTCTACACTGCCAAATGATACTACTATCATTATAGTGCTCTAAAAGCCTTAACTAAGCTATAGCATACTCCTAAATATTTATAGGAAGCAAAAGCTATAACTTCGTCCGTCGTTAGCCCTTTGATATCGATGCCTCCAGAACTTGGGCACAACTCCGCTACGACTATCGAACGCCTCGACGACTTCCGGGTCAAGCCTAGGAAGGCTAGAACAACTCGAATATGACTAGAGGAGAGAGGAAATTCGGAATCGGCAATTGAAAATGAATTCTCGGCCTTTTATTTATAGACAATGATCGGAACGTCTGAACCTCGATCGGAACGTCCGATCCTAACATCGGAGCTTCCGAAGATCCTGATCTGCCACGTGTCAAAATATCACTTGTTGACTTCGGATAGGGGTGATCGGAGCTTCCGATCCAACCACACGTAATGCCTGACGTAATACCATCGGAGCTTCCGATCCTGTTCGGAGCTTCCGAACTCTACCCAAGTAATTATGATTAATTCATTAATTACTGATTTTGGTTACGGGCTACTACATGAAATAGTGGGTGCCCGGATAGCCAACTTGTGGCTAAGGGCTTTTATGACTCTTTGTGTAAACAATCTTTGTTTAATATAATTTACATTTTATTAATGGCAATGACTTTATCTTTCTTCATATTGTTATATTGTGATATACTATTGTTGTTTTGATAAAGACTTTGAATATACTATAGTGTATGTAAGATGTGGTAGTACATGGGGATGACTATCATGAAACACATCTTATAGTCACTGTATATTCTAAACAGTTCCTAGTCGATTGAGCCGTCCGAAAATAAGAATAAGGATCGCTCGAGTTTGAGACTAGCATTTGCGATGCAGAGTACCGCGTTTCATTGGTAGGGAACATAGAGATGTTCGAAGCATGCAAATGGATATTCATATGGTGAATGATCGAACTACCCTATTCGGACTTTCCAAGTGGTTATCACTTATCGAGTGGATAAAGTCCGCGTTTTTGGTTGTACACCATTAGTCCTTATTACTTGAAACATCATTGAGACTCTATATGCTAGTACTGTGCTTTGACTCATTTACCGACTCTATGGGGGTCATCAGGTGTCGGGATTGGGTACAGTTACGACGCATATAGGAGTCGATGCTTTGTTGTCAAGGATTCACCACATACTTGCGAGTGTGGATATCCTATGCGATCTGAGGAGATATTAGTGTGACGAATCTCTGGACAGAGTACATGATGTGTTTTAGGTTACTTGGTGTTCCTAGTAACACATGCGATGTCACTAATAGATCTCCAAGATGTTATGCATAGTTATCGAATCTCGAACGACTCTCGATATACCAATGGTTGTTGATTCGATCGGGATATATGGTTGAAGGGATCGTACTATACGCTAACCAAAATCTACTGGTTCTTGCAGGCATTATCAGTAATACCTAGGGAATCATGGGGCGATGTTGCAAGACGCTCTTACCATGATTCGTTGGGTAAGTCGGAAATTGTTGTTCCGAGTCACAAGGAGTTGTGAGCCCACGGCTAGCTGTATTCCTGAACCATTGAGGGTTACACAAGTAATGGATTACTAAAACCCCGTAGAGATAGTTAAATTTAAAGAGTTAAATTTAATGAAAGAGAAATTGGATTTCTCAACTAAAGGGAGTGAAATTTCCTAAAATGACATAGTGATGGGCATTTTTGGAAATCACTGAATTCGGATTCAGAAAAAATTATCTTGGCTCTAAAAGATGCAGAAATGGTTTTTGTGCACATTGGTGAAATCAGTTTATCAATAGGAGTCACGATGAATTTTATATTAATTTCTATAACAACGGGTTTGGCTTGTTGGGCTTAAGTTATGGATTGTGGGCTTTAAGGAGTTAGAGTCCTGATACAATTATAACTAAAAATTATCTATAAATAGAGGTGTTGGGTTCGAAAATCAAACACTTTGTGTCTTATGATTTTCGAAATTACACTCTAAATATTCTAAGGGTTTTTCGAAATCCTTGTCCCTCCAGGAGAAAATTCAGACTTGTGATTTTTGTGAAAAATTACAATTCTGAATTAACAGATCATATCTGTTTATTCTCTACGCAAAACTTTTGATTGATTTCTAGTGCAGTCAATCAGAGGGTTTCTGTTTTCTGTTCGTGGACCTTATTCCGGTGATTGATCGTGACGCCATCGGTTCCCGGGATATACAAGAAGAGCAGATTAAATTCTGTTGGTGTCCATAATCTCGCTTCGAGATTGGAGGTAAAATATTTTATTAATTATTATTTATTTTACTTGTGTGATTTAATCGTTAAACGTTTTGATACCCATGATATGAAATTGTTTCATATCAAAGAAAAATAAAATTTTTAAACTTCCGCTGCACCGGGTATCGATTCAATTGATCTGAACACGGTTTTACAACAGTGGTATCAGAGCCAGGTTGCTTAGATCAAACGATTAAATTAATCGATTGTACAAAAATTTTTGGCCTCGGGTGTTTGAAACAAAACATATTTTTAAAAATCAAAAATTTTATTTTTCTGACGGGCAAGAAAAAGGGCAGCGATCCAGGGCAGCGCTCGGCACTGCCCAATAGGCAGCGGCGGGCTGCCCAGCCCGCGCCCGGTCAGGGCACGGGCTGCCCAGGATTGTCCCGGGCAGCCCGGAAAAATTAAAAATTGATTTTTGAAAATTTTGAATTTTTGAAATTCTAGTGTTTGATCCGATCGAAAAATGTTTTTGATAAGATCACGAGGCATCGGATCGAATTGTTCGAGTCCGAAATTTTTAAAATTGATTTTTGGATAAATTTGAATTTTTGGAAAATTTAAATATTTTATCCGTTAAATTGAATTTTGAAAATTGATTATTTTGGTACAATTGATGATAAGATGTGATCTTATGGATGGATAAGATAAAATATGATTTTATCTTTTAAATTATGATGCCACAGCATGTTTATCCAATTATTTAAATTTTGAATTTAAAATTGGATAATGGGATGATCGATTGCCATAACCAATTTTGTAGGTGTATGTTAGGAATTTACATTTGTCTTATTGTTGTTGGTGTTTATTAATGGGTTTGGTTTATAGCCCAATATGATTGTCATATGTAATAAAAGTGGGCCTGGTTTATGGCCCGTTCCCACCCCTAAAAATGTATCTCATATTTATCATCGAAATATATTGTAAATTTATTAGACTTAGTGGGAGACAAAGATTTGAAGAAATGGTGGGCCCAGCAGACAATAAAGACTGAAGAAATGTAAATTGGAAGCTCAACGTAATAGGATTGCATTGCATACCTGCATATTACCTAGGATTGGACTTAGACTCGTGATTGGCAACCACGGGTCGAATAGATAATGGGATCGATCATCCTTAAATAATATATGATATTATTGATGTATGCATGTTTAGAACAAATTGTATGAATCCCGCAAGCATACATAAAAATGAATGATGAGACAAATTTTCAAAATTAAAAATTCCTCATTTTAAATATGATTTAAAATTTATATCAAGATTAATAAAAGGGAATTTAAATATTGTTTAAATTTTCCTACCTTCTATCAACGATCAATGTATGAGATGCTACCCGCGGATATGGTCCGGCTCATATTATTGGGGGGGCCCGTTCGTCGGAAAACTGTACATTGGATCGACAAATGTTGTAAGTTGGGTGGAACTCCCATGGGATCGGCTCATATTATTGGGGGATCCACATGGCGACCGTCCATCACAACTTAATATTGATGGGTCATCTTGACATGTCACAATAAACGGCGTCATATTATTGGGCCCTTATTGGACATGAGGTAAATACATGGGGGTTACTTTGGAAGTAATTGGGCTCTACCTTTTGAAAATTATGGTTGGCTGATATTATTCGGGACTATGATTTGTCAATTGGACTCCATGTTCTCACTAAGGAAAAAGTTTTCCGTTTTCACTAGAGGGTGGTGAAATCGTTAAAATAGTGGGAGTGTAATTCATAAAATTAAAATTCGCCATATTTTATGTCTTAGTAAATTAATTAAACAATCACTGATTATTGTCTGTTTCCTTTTCAGTATATTGTTACAATGAATTCGCGTAATCCACTATTTGCAATTCTCGAACAAAACAAACTCACTGGCGCAAACTATACGGAATGGTTCCGTAAGTTAAAGATTATTCTCACTTCGGAAAAGGCTTTCTACGTGTTAGAGAAGCCGCCCCCGAAGGAAGCCCCGGCTAATACAAGTCCGGAAGAGTTGGCCAAACTTGATTTATGGTGGGACCATGATATCAAGGCCAAATGCTACATGCAGGCTTCGATGTCTGATGAACTCCAGAGGCGATTTGAGGATGCCGTGAATGCTGCTGATATTCACAAAGCACTCGAGGAGCTATTTGGAGCTCAGTCAAGGTCGGAGAGGTATGCCACTGTCAGAGAGCTCATGACAAGCCGCATGCGAGAGCGGACTTCTGTCCGTGAGCATGGGGTGCGCATGATTGGGCTCATTGAAAAGTTGGTAACACTCGACTTGACTTTGGAGCATGAACTCAGCTCGGACTTGTTACTCCTTTCACTTCCTTCATCGTATGACGGTTTTGTGGTGAACTTCAACATGAACAAGATAGAGGCCACCCTTGAAGAGATGGTCAATATGCTTATCACATATGAAGCCACACTAAAGAAGGATAAACCGGTACTCTTGGTTGGGTCCTCTTCTAACTCGAAGAAGGGGCCAAGTGGAAAGGGTAAGAAGCGTTCTGCCCCGCCCAAGAAGAGTGTACCGAATAAGAAGGGGAAGGCCAAGGTTTCATATGAGAAGAAGGATGAAAACGTTTGCCATTACTGCAAGAAGCCCGGTCATTGGAAACGTAACTACAAGGAATACCTCGATCAGTTGCGAACTGAAAAGGGTATGTTTTACATTGAAATAAATGTTTCTCTTAATACTTCTTCTTGGGTATTGGATACCGGATGTGGATCTCACATTTGCAATGATTTTCAGGTGATGACAAGAAGTCGTAAGCTAAGGATGGGTGAGACCCAACTGAGACTCGGGAATGGTTCAAGAGTCGAAGCCAAAGCGATAGGAGACATTTATTTAATTTTGCAAAACAATTTTAAGTTATTTTTGAGAGATGTTTTGTATGTTTCTGATCTGGTCAAAAACATTATTTCTATTTCTATGCTTGATAGAGATGGTTATTCTTGCAATTTTGTGAATGGGATTTGCAATATTTACAAGAATGAATGTTTGATTGGAAATGGACAACTTTAAAACGATCTATATAACTTAAAATTAAAAGACGTTTCAATGAATTATGTCGATAAACCGGTAACAACAAATAAAAGGAAAAACGATAGTCAAAACCCGGCAAATCTTTGGCATGCTAGGCTAGGTCATATTTCCTCAAGGAGGATGAACAAGCTAGTGGGAGAGGGCATGTTTGATATGTCTGATATTAACTCTCTACCTACTTGTGAATCCTGACTGAAAGGAAAAATAACTAAATCTCCATTCAAGGGGAAACCTGAGCGTAGTCAAAATCTGTTGGATTTGATCCATACAGATGTTTGTGGTCCATTTAGAATTGGTACTCAATTTGGCCACACCTACTTCATTACCTTTACTGATGATTATTCAAGGTATGGGTATTTATATTTAATGAAATATAAGTCTGAAGCATTTGAAAAGTTCAAAGAATTCAAGGCTGAAGTAGAAAACAAACTAGGCAAAAGTGTTAAGGCACTTCGATCGGATCGTGGTGGAGAATACTTAAGTGCCGAGTTTTTGGACTATCTAAAAGAGAATGGGATTCTCTCTCAGTGGACTCCTCCTATGACACCACAGCTGAATGGTGTTTCGGAGCGTCATAATAGAACCTTGTTGGACATGGTTCGATCCATGATGAGCTTCACTGAGCTCCCACCATTGTTTTGGGGCTACGCGCTTGAAACAGCGGTTTTGTTGTTGAACAACGTTCACACTAAAGCAGTAGATAAAACACCATACGAGTTATGGAATGGCAAAGCTCCTAAGTATTCGTACTTGAGGATTTGGGGATGTCCTGCTTACGTGAAGCAGACAGTGGGAGATAAGTTGGATAGTCGATCCATCTTATGTTATTTTGTGGGGTATCCGAAGAATTCAATCGGATATTATTTCTATCATCCTGCTGAAACAAAGGTGTTTGTTTCAAGGAATGCCACCTTCTTGGAGAAGGAATTCTTATTGGATAAGAAAGGAAAGATTATGGAACTCGAAGAAATTCGAGAAGAACCCGAAATACAAATTAACGATCCTACACCTCAAGAATCATCACAAGACACGCCTATTGCTAGAAGATCCGAGAGGACTTTTAGGCCTCCTGTTAGATATGGTCTTCTTCTTGAATGGGATCAAAGTGAACCCGATGTTGGATATGATCCAAGAAACTTCAAGGAAGCAATTTCTGATGCGGATTCTAATTTATGGCTTGAAGCAATGCAGTCGGAAATAGACTCGATGCATTCAAACCATGTTTGGTCTTTAGTAGATCCTCCTGATGGAATTGTTCCAATAGGATGTAAATGGATTTACAAAAGAAAACTTGGGCCTGATGGCAAGGTGTTGACCTATAAGGCACGATTGGTTGCAAAAGGTTATACTCAAAGACAAGGAGTTGACTATGATGAAACCTTTTCACCAGTCGCAATGTTCAAGTCCATAAGAATCCTAATTTCCATAGCAGCATGGTATGACTATGAGATATGGCAAATGGATGTGAATACTACATTTCTTAATGGAAACATTAAGGAAGAAATCTATATGATGCAGCCTGAAGGATTCACCTCCATGGGAAGCGAGCATAAGGTATGCAAGCTTCAGAGATCAATTTATGGTCTAAAACAAGCATCAAGAAGTTGGAACCAGAAATTTGATGAAACAATAAAGGATTTTGGTTTCATCAAGAACCCGGAGGAACCATGCGTGTACAAGAAAGTAGTTAAGGATGCGGTAACATTCTTAGTACTTTATGTTGATGACATCCTACTCATTGGGAATGACGTAGGGATGTTGCAGTCAACAAAGATATGGTTATCAGGTAGATTCTCGATGAAGGATTTGGGTGAGACATCCTATATTCTAGGGATACAGATCTATAGAGATGGATCTAAGAGAATGATAGGACTCACTCAAGCAACCTACATCGACACTATATTGAAAAGTTTTTCAATGGATGAGTCCAAGAGAGGACATCTACCTATGTGTCATGGAGTTTCTCTATCCAAGTCTATGTGTCCCAAGACTGACGAAGAGATAGAGAAAATGACACATATACCATATGCGTCAGCCATAGGTAGTATCATGTATGGGATGATATCTACTATACCGGATGTGGCCTATGCTCTGAGCGTCACGAGCAGATATCAAGCAAATCCAGGTCAAATGCATTGGAAAGCCGTGAAGGATATTCTTAAGTACTTGAGAAGAACTAAGAATATATTCATGGTTTATGGTGGAAGAGAATTGAATTTGGAAGGCTACACCGACTCTAGCTTCCAAAGTGACGTGGATGACTCGAAATCAACCTCTGGATTTGTATTCGTGCTCAATGGCGGTGCTGTCTCTTGGAAGAGTTCCAAGCAAGACACCACAGCGGATTCCACCACTGAGGCAGAATACATTGCAGCATCAGCTGCTGCTAAAGAGGCGGTTTGGATGAGGAAATTCATCCAAGAGTTGGGTGTGATTCCAGAATCTGTTGGTCCAGTCCCGGTGTACTGCGACAACACTGGTGCCGTTGCTCAGGCAAAGGAACCAAGGTCTCATCAAAGATCCAAACACATACTGAGGAAATACCTCATCATCCGGGAGATCGTGGAAAGAGGAGACATTACAGTCGAGAGAGTGGACTCTACAGACAATATCGCTGATCCGCTTACGAAGCCCTTGCCAGGACCATTGTTTGACAAACATAGCGAAGCAATGGGATTACGTAATATGACTAGTTGGCTTTAGGGCAAGTGGGAGATTGAAAGAGTGGGTGCCCGGATAGCCAACTTGTGGCTAAGGGCTTTTATGACTCTTTGTGTAAACAATCTTTGTTTAATATAATTTACATTTTATTAATGGCAATGACTTTATCTTTCTTCATATTGTTATATTGTGATATACTATTGTTGTTTTGATAAAGACCTTGAATATACTATAGTGTATGTAAGATGTGGTAGTACATGGGGATGACTATCATGAAACACATCTTATAGTCACTGTATATTCTAAACAGTTCCTAGTCAATTGAGCCATCCGAAAATAAGGATAAGGATCGCTCGAGTTTGAGACTAGCATTTGCGATGCAGAGTACCACGTTTCATTGGTAGGGAACATAGAGATGTTCGAAGCATGCAAATGGATATTCATATGATGAATGATCGAACTACCCTATTCGGACTTTCCAAGTGGTTATCACTTATCGAGTGGATAAAGTCCGCGTTTTTGGTTGTACACCAGTAGTCCTTATTACTTGAAACATCATTTAGACTCTATATGCTAGTACTGTGCTTTGACTCGTTTACCGACTCTATGGGGGTCATCAGGTGTCGGGATTGGGTATAGTTACGACGCATATAGGGGTCGATGCTTTGTTGTCAAGGATTCACCACATACTTGCGAGTGTGGATATCCTATGCGATCTGAGGAGATATTAGTGTGACAAATCTCTGGCCAGAGTACATGATGTGTTTTAGGTTACTTGGTGTTCCTAGTAACACATGCGATGTCACTAATAGATCTCCAAGATGTTATGCATAGTTATCGAATCTCGAACGACTCTCGATATACCAATGGTTGTTGATTCGATTGGGATATATGGTTGAAGGGATCGTACTGTACGCTAACAAAAATCTACTGGTTCTTGCAAGCACTATCAGTAATACCTAGGGAATCATGGGGCGATGTTGCTAGACGCTCTTACCATGATTCATTGGGTAAGTCAAAAATTATTGTTCCAAGTCACAACGAGTTGTGAGCCCACGGCTAGCTGTATTCCTGAACCATTGAGGGTTACACAAGTAATGGATTACTAAAACCCCGTAGAGATAGTTAAATTTAAAGAGTTAAATTTAATGAAAGAGAAATTGGATTTCTCAACTAAAGGGAGTGGAATTTCCTAAAATGACATAGTGATGGGCATTTTTGGAAATCCCTGAATTCGGATTCAGAAAAAATTATATTGAATCTAAAAGATACAGAAATGGTTTCTGTGCACATTGGTGAAATCAGTTTATCAATCGGAGTCACGATGAATTTTATATTAATTTCTATAACAACGGGCTTGGCTTGTTGGGCTTAAGTTATGGATTGTGGGATTTAAGGAGTTAGAGTCCTGATACAATTATAACTAGAAATTATCTATAAATAGAGGTGTTGGGTTCGAAAATCAAACACTTTGTGTCTTATGATTTTTGAAATTACACTCTAAATATTCTAAGGGTTTTTCGAAATCCTTGTCCCTCCCGGAGAAAATTCAGACTTGTGATTTTTGTGAAAAATTACAATTCTGAATTAACAGATCATATCTGTTTATTCTCTACGCAAAACTTCTGATTGATTTCTAGTGCAGTCAATCAGAGGGTTTCTGTTTTCTGTTCGTGGACCTTATTCCGGTGATTGATCGTGACGCCATCGGTTCTCGGGATATACAAGAAGAGCAGATTAAATTCTGTTGGTGTCCATAATCTCGCTTCGAGATTGGAGGTAAAATATTTTATTAATTATTATTTATTTTACTTGTGTGATTTAATCGTTAAACGTTTTGATACCCATGATATGAAATTGTTTCATATCAAAGAAAAATAAAATTTTTAAACTTCCGCTGCACCGGGTATCAATTCTAATTGATCTGAACACCGGTTTACCAACACTACATTCTCCCCCCCTTAAGATATTTCGTCCTCGAAATTAGATCTTAAGTACTAAATGTAATATAGAAATCAGAAACATTCTTTATTCAAATCAAACATTTACAGAGTTTGCAACTGAATACAACTTAAAGAATGAAATCAAATCAACTCAGGATGGTCTTCACGCATCCTGTCCTCAAGCTCCCAAGTAGCTTGCTCAGTGCCTTGGCGCTGCCACTGAACTAAAGCCAAAGGAATGAATTTGTTCCGCAAAACCTTATCCTTATAATCCAGGATACGAATAGGTTTCTCAACATAAGTCAAATCCTTGCTTACCTGAACCTCAGACCACTGCAAAATATGACACTCATCCGCCACATACCGTCGCAACAGAGATACGTGGAACACGTCGTGAATACCGGAAAGATGCGGTGGCAAGGCTAGTCGATAAGCCAAATCGCCAATGCTCTCCAAGATCTCAAACGGACCGATAAACCTGGGAGACAACTTGCCCTTAAGGCCAAATATGAGAATCTTGCGAAAAGGTGACACTCTCAGAAACACTTTCTCCCGGACATCGAACTGCAAAGTCCTACGCTTAGTGTTAGCATAGCTGGCCTGACGATCCTGTGCAGTCTTAATCCGTTTCTTGATCTGATCAACAATGTCTATCGCCTGCTGGATAAACTCCGGTCCCTCAGCCTGTCTCTCCCCCACTTCTTCCCAGAAGAGTGGAGTACGACAACGTCGCCCATACAACGCCTCAAAAGGTGTCATCCCAATGCTAGTATGATAGCTGTTGTTGTACGCGAACTCGATCAATGGCTAATGATCCTGCCAGGCTGAACCAAAATCCATGACGCACGCTCTAAGCATATCCTCCAAAGTACGGATAGTGCGCTCTAACTGACCATCAGTCTCCGGATGATAGGCAGTACTCAAACTGAGAGTAGTACCCATCGCACGCTGAACACTCCCCAGAATCTAGAAGTAAACCTGGGGTCCCAATCGCTGATAATGCTCACAGGCACTCCATGAAGTCGAACGATCTCCTGAATGTACAAGCGAGCCATACGATCCACATTTTACTCCCGGCTATAGGCAATGAAATGCGTTGACTTGGTGAGTCGTTCCACCACAACCCAAATAGCATCACAGTTCCTCGGGGATAACGACAAATGGGTCACAAAGTCCATTGTGATAAACTCCCATTTCCATTCAGGAATAGGCAGACTGTGAAGCAATCCTCCAGGTCGTCGGTGCTCTGCCTTGACCTGTTGACACACCAAACATCTCGAAACAAACTGATAAACACTGCGTTTCATTCCCTTCCACCAGAAATGAGTACGTAGATCCTTGTACATCTTGTTGCTCCCAGGATGAATACTCAACTTAGTGCGATGTGCCTGAGACAAAATCTCCTCTCGCAACTCTTCATCCTGCGGAATCACAAGCCTACCAGACAAACATAGAAAGCCATCTGACTGATAATGAAATCCAGACGAGCTACCCTCGTTAGCTAAACGAGCTAAATGCTGGGTCTTTGAATCAGACATCTGAGCTTCTCGAATCCGCGAATACAAAGCTGGCACAGATAATATCGCAAACATCTGGATACTCTGCATATCTTTCTTATGCTTGAAGGTATATCCCGAAGTACAACAGTCACTGATTGCACTAGACATCGAACAAGTCTGAAGTGCGGATAGTCGCACCTTGCGACTCAAAGCATCAGCGGTGAGATTAGCAGCTCCCGGATGGTACTTAATCTCGCAATCATAGTCCTTAAGCAAGTCCATCCAACGTCTCTGCCTCATGTTCAACTCCGCCTGAGTGAACAAATACTTGAGACTCTTATGGTCGGTGAAGATCTCAAATTTCTCGCCATACAGATAATGATGCCAGATCTTCAAAGCAAACACAATGGCTGCTAACTCCAAATCATGGACTGGGTAGTTGTCCTCGTGAAGCTTCAGCTGTCTAGAAGCGTATGCGATCACATGCCCATTCTGAGTCAGGACACAACCTAACCACTGAAGAGAAGCATCAGTGTACACCACATACCCTCCAGATCCTGACGGTAATGCCAACACTGGCGCAGAAGTCAACCGCCGTCGAAGCTCACAAAAATTCTCCTTACATTCGGAGGACCACTCGAAATCCACACCCTTGCGGGTAAGCTGCGTCAAAGGTCGAGCTAGTTGAGAAAAGTTCAGAATGAAGCGACGATAATACCCTGCTAGACCCAAAAAGCTACGGATCTCAGCAACTATCGTCAAACGCGACCAATTAAGTACCGCTTCAATCTTGCTTGGATCAACAGAAATCCCCTCCCTGGATATTATATGGCCAAGAAAGACCACTCGATCCATCCAAAACTCACACTTGCTTAGCTTGGCGTACAACCGCTCATCTCGAAGAGTCTGCAGTACCAACCGCAAGTGAGAAACATGATCTTCCGTATTACGCAAATACACCAAGATGTCGTCAATGAATACAACGACAAACTTGTCCAAATACTCCCTGAAGACGCGGTTCATCAGATCCATGAACATAGCCGGCGCATTAGTCAAACCAAATGGCATCACTAGGAACTCGTAATGCCCATAGCGAGTACGGAATGCAGTCTTGGCTACGTCCTGATCACGGACTCTCAACTGATGATACCCAGATCTCAAGTCAATCTTGGAGTAAACTGACGTGCCCTGCAGCTGATCAAACAAGTCATCAATACGAGGCAACGGATACTTGTTCTTCACAGTGACTCGATTCAGCTGCCGATAGTCAATGCACAGCCGCATCGACCCATACTTCTTCTTTACAAAAAGAACAGGAGCTCCCCAAGTAGATACACTAGGACGAATGTACCCCTTGTCCAAAAGATCCTGTAGCTGATTTTTCAATTCACGCATCTCTGACGGAGCCAGACGATACGGTGCTCGAGAAATAGGCGAAGTACCCGACATCAACTCTATGCCAAACTCGACTTCCGTAGCAGGAGGAAAACCCGGAATCTCATCAGGAAAAACATATGGGAATTCATCCACAACAGGAATACTCTCTATCCCAATGCTCTCAGCGGACAAATCAACTGCATAGATAAGGTAGCCTTCCCCGCCAGACTCTAGAGCTCGACAGGCTCTCAAAGCTGATACCAAAGGCATTGGAGGTCGCGCTCCCTCACCATAGAAAAACCAGCTCTCACTCCCTTCCGGATGAAAGCATACTAATCTCTGATAGCAGTCCACTAAAGCTCGATAGGTAGTCAACATATCTATTCCCAGAATGCAATCAAAGTCATCCATCGCCAGGACCATGAGATTCGCTAACAGAATGTTCCCTTCGAACTCTAAAGGGCAACCCATCACTAGACGCTTAGCCAAAGCAGATTGACCCGTCGGAGTAGAAACAGACATCACTACGTCTAGTGCAATACATGGTAACTTATGCCTCTTAACAAAATGTGCAAAAATGAAGGAATGAGATGCACTAGTGTCAATAAGTACAAGAGCAGGTATACCATAAAGCAGAAATGTACCTGCGATGACTTTCTCATTCTCCTCCACCGCCTAATCATGTCTCAGGGAAAACACCTAGCCAGAAGCTCGTGGCTTCAAATGAGAACTACCAGCAGGCTGTCCCTGCGTCCTCTGCTAAACGGTAGCTTGAGAACCAGATCCTGAACCAGAACCAGAACCTCCTCTCCCAGATAGAGGACAATCCCTCCGGATATGACCAGTCTCTCCACAACGGAAACAAGCTCCAGAAGCTCTATGGAAATGGTCGGATGGATGGTTCTTCCCACAGTGATCACACTTTCCCTTCTTACCGAAACGGACAACACCTCCAGAACCAGAGGAAGAAGTAGATCCACACTTCTTGAAAGATTGGGCATGGGGACCCAAAGAACTAGCAGGCCTCGACTGAGGGAAAGACCTATTCCGTCGAATGCTATCCTCCGCCTGGTGACAACGGCTCACCAAACCCTCGTAGGACATGTCGTCGCCAACCGCCACACGGTCATGGATCTCAGGGTTAAGGCCCTGAAGGAACAGATTATACTTCATCCCAGAGCTGTCAGCAATCTCGGGGCAATAGGATAGCAGACCAAAGAACTTTTTCTGATACTCATCAATAGACATGGCTCCCTGTCGCAGACTCAGTAGCTCACCTGCCTTCGACTGACGGAGTGCAGGAGGAAAATACAGATTCTGAAAAGCTGTGCGGAACTCGGCCCAGGTGGCCACTCCTCTCGCCGCAATAAAGGGTGCAGAAGTAAACCTCCACCACCTATGGGCTCGCCCATCCAAAAGATAGCCAAGGGTCTCCATCTTCTGCACCTCGGTGCAGTGGTAAGTCTGAAAAGTCATCTCCATACGGTCTAACCAGTTCTCCGCATCCTCCGAAGACTCACCTCCAACAAGGGGCTTAGGACCCATCTGCAGAAATTGTCGTACAGTGAAATGATCCTCATCACGACGACGATGATGACGGTCCCGACGACGCTCACGATCGTCATCTCCCCAGCGTCCACCTCCACTACCATGGCTACTCTGGTCATCGTAGTTTGCCATCTACAAAAGCACCTCACGGTTACCTTATGCAGAGTCTAAATCCTAAGAATACTATGCATGCTATGATACCATAAATGTAGTGACCCTTACCTGGATCACCTACTAAACAGAACATAGGCATGCAATTAACTTAATTAAATGGATATCAGAATAAAACTGCGGAAACCATAAACATTATACAATCCCAAGTAAAGGAATCTGTAAATACCCAAATATTATACAACCAGATCGAACAACTGTATTAATCCAAATAACAACATAAATAAACCTAGACGAAGCTCCAGCTGGCCAACCACTGCCTAGCCCCTCTTGGAACCACCCGCCTCGTCCAATCGCAAACCTGCCCCATGGAATAGGATGTCCAGAAACACAGAGTACGAGACGTGAGCATAAAATGCTCAGTACGAGAGTATGAGTATACATGCATGCAAAGTGAACTCCCTATAAACTCGAGGTCAAGGATCAGATAGCAGAGACAGACCGGGCCCTGGTATGTAGCATGTTGTGCCGTCGCTTCAGGAGGTGGCTCCCATACCATAATACGAGTGGATATGCCAAACCCAAATCGAAGGAAGTCCAACCACTAACAGAATAGGGAAAAACCCTACTAACAGACATCTCGAAGGAGATAGCTCAGTATGCAAATGAATGCAGCATAATCAATGACATATAAACCATGCGGTCACATAATACATGCATACTCAGTCAGGATATCTCGAACAGTACTTCCGTACCTCAAATCAGTGCAAGCTCTACCAACTCTAGGTCCACGCCTATAGTCTGCTCTACACTGCCAAATGATACTACTATCATTATAGTGCTCTAAAAGCCTTAACTAAGCTATAGCATAATCCTAAATATTTATAGGAAGCAAAAGCTATACCTTCGTCCGTCGTTAGCCCTTTGATGTCGATGCCTCCAAAACTTGGGCACAACTCCGCTACGACTATCGAACACCTCGACGACTCCCGGGTCAAGCCTAGGAAAGCTAGAACAACTCGAATATGACTAGAGGAGAGAGGAAATCCGGAATTGGCAATTGAAAATGAATTCTCGGCCTTCTATTTATAGACAACGATCGGAGCCTCCGATCATCGATCGGAACGTCCGAACCTCGATCGGAACGTCCGATCCTGAAATCGGAGCTTCCGAAGATCCTGATCTGCCATGTGTCAAAATATCACTTGTTGACTTCGAATAGGGGTGATCGGAGCTTCCGATCCAACCACATTTCATGCCTGACGTAATACCATCGGAGCTTCCGATCCTGCATCGGAGCTTCCGAACTCACCTTCGGAGCTTCCGAACTCTACCCAAGTAATTATGATTAATTCCTTAATTACTGATTTTGGTTACGGGCTACTACAGTTACTACCTCCTGCTCCAGCGGAGTAGATACAACTAAATCCATCTGCCTAATAATGGAATACATATGTATTAATCCCATTGGCTAGATGTTCCAAACGCTGAGTCTTAACATCAGATATCTGAGCATCTCTAATCCAAGAATACAATGCTGGCTCAGATAAAATAGTATACAAACGAATCTCATTTCTTCCTTTCTTGTGCTTGAGCATAAACTCAGTGAACAAAATTCCTAAATCGTGTGAGATAATTCACTAGTATGAAGTGCAGTAAGTCTAACCTGCCAACTCAAGGCATCAACAGTAAGATTAGCAGAACATGGATGATACTTAATCTCGCAATCATAGACTTTTAGTAAGTCCATCCAGCGTCTCTATCGCATATTCAACTCCTCTTGAGTGAATAAATATTTCAGACTCTTGTGATCCGTGAATATCTCAAACTTCTCGCCATAAAGATAATGCCTCCAAATCTTGAGAGCAAATACAATGGAGGCTTACTCGAGATCATGTATCGGATAATTCACCTCATGCATCTTCAGCTGTCTAGAAGCATAGGCTATAACATGCCCACTCTGTGTCAACACGCATCGTAGTCCCTGACCAGATGAATCAGTGTAGACAATATAACCTCTCGATCCAGAAGGTAGAGCTAGGACAGGTGTAGAAGTAAGACGTCTACGCAGCTTGTGAAATGAATCCTCACAGTCCGAGTACCATGTGAAGGCAATATCTTTCCGCGTAAGCTGTGTCAAAGTCCTGGCCAACTGTGCAAAATTCTCGATGAATCGACGGTAATAACCAGCTAGACCCAAAAAACTTCGAATCTCAGCAACCGTCATCGGACGAGACCAGTTCAGCACTGCCTCTATCTTACTTGGATCCACATATATTTCTTCACTTGAAATTACATGACTGAGAAACACTATTCGATCAAGCCAAAATTTACACTTGCTCAATTTTTCATGCAGCTTCTTCTCTCGTAATGTCTGTAAAACAATCCTCAGATGTTGTTCATGATCATTCCTGTCATGAGAATAGAACAGAATATCATCAATGAAAACGATGACGAATCTATCCAGATACTCCCGAAACACTTGATTCATCATATTAATAAAGACTGCTGGGGTATTCGTCAAACCGAAGGGCATAACCAGAAATTCATAATGCCCGTATCTGGTCCTGAAAGCAGTCGTAGCAATATCTGAATCTCTCACCCTCAGCTGGTGATATCCAGATCTCAGATCTATCTTAGAATAGATGGAAGTACCTTGTAATTGATCGAACATATCATCAATACGCGGAAAAGGATACTAATTCTTGATGGTGACACGATTCAACTGCATGTAATCAATACACAATCGCACGATCCATCCTTCTTCTTCACAAACAAAGCAGGTGCTCCCCACGGAGAAACACTCGGACAAATATATCCTTTATCAAGCAAATCCTGCAACTGCTGTTTCAATTCCCTCATCTCTGACGGCTCCAGATGATAAGATGCTCGGGATATAGGTGTCGTTCCTGGTATTAAATCAGTACAAAATTCCAGCTCACGAACCGGAGGAAAAACAGGAATTTCATTAGGGATTACATCAGGAAACTCACTGACAACCAATAACTGATCAATACTCGGACTACTTGTGGACATATCAACTCTATAAATGAGGTAGCCCTCCCCACCTGACTCTAAGACATGACATTCCCTCAGAGCCGACACAAGTGGCATCGGAGGCCGTGCTCCCTCTCCATAGAAATACCAGCTTTCACCCTCATCCGGATGAAACTGTACCATACGCTGATAACAATCCACAGTAGCGTGATACAAAGTCAGGACATATATTCCCAAAATATAGTCAAAATCTTCCATCGCAAAGATCATCAGATTAGCCGATAACACATGGACCTCAAACTCTATAATGCAACCCATCACTCTCATCGATATGGGGACTGTAAGGTATCAGATCAATGAATCGCTGCTGATACTCATCAATATTCATAGATCCCTGCCTCAGCGTAAGCAAATCCATAGATCGTGCTTGACGGACAGCTGGACAAAAATATAATTTCTGAAACAGCTGACGAAAATCCTCCCAAGTCACCCGTCCTCTCTCAATACGCGCCTGAGCTGCATTGGCATCCCACCATAAGAGTGCACATCCATCTAGAACAAACTCTAGAACCTCCATCTTCTTCTCCTCTGTACACTCGAAAGCACGAAAAGCACTCTAAATTCTGAACATCCAGTTCCTCACTTCCTCAGGATTCTCGCCACCCAACAAGGGTTTTGGTGCTATCTGCAGAATTTTATTGATTGTATAGCGATGTCTACCCTCCTGAGGATGATGTCAATCCTCATGATGATGGCGATGGTGACGATGCTGATGACCACCTCCCTGGCCAACACTAACATGACTCTCGTTACCTCCACCAGCCATTATCTGAAAAGATTTGCACATTGAAATCCCAAATGCGCAAAATCACTCACAAATTGGCTAAAAATCCCAAGTACTATACCCAAAATCTATGCATGCTTTGATACCAAAAATGTAGTGACCCTGCATTGAATCACCTACTAACTGTCAACTATGGCATGCATTAAACTTAATTAAAGCATAAATACTTAAACAAAGAAAAACGTGCGGAAACATAACACATAATTTTACATAACAGCTTAGTACAAAAGTTCAAGGCTTAATACTGTAGTGATACAACCATATTGAAATAACTTAAAGTAATCATTATACAGCTATAACAAATTCCTGTTGTATCAACCCCTGAAAAGCTCCGGCTCCCCTAGTCCTGCCTCGAATAACCAGCCCCGTCCATCCTGCAACCTTCCCCATAGAATGGGGTGTCCAAGAAAACAACTAGGACGTGAGCGCTAACGTCCACTACATAAACATGAGTAAACATATGTATGTGATGCATGCAACCGTGATGACTGGTAAAGGGTCATCTAATAAGTCATGCTCAGTAAAGGCGCCACATGAGTGATGTAACCTCGCGGATCAACCTCTGGGTACAACCATACACGTCTAGAACACCAGAGTAGTCAGACATACATGTCCCCACCATCGCGGTACTCTCAGTGACATACTAAAAAGTATAGAGCAAAGCGGCTCTATAATCAGGTATAACAAGGTATAGACTCAACATGTATATGCACATGACATATGAATATGGAAAACGATAAATCATATTTCATGCCAAATAATAATGCCAAATAAATGCAACACATAAACATGTATACTCGCTGGCAATATCAGTCAATGTGTACGTACCTCTAGGCTAGTTCAAGTCTAGTAGGATCCTAGGTTCCAAGCCTATATTCAAAAGTTCACCATATCACTACGCAAGTTCTATAAGCCTTAACTAAGCTAATAAATAATCCCAAAACTTAAATAGATTTCTGGACCATACGTTCGTCCGTAGTTAGCCCTTTAGAGATGCTAGTCCTGAATGACTATAACCACGCCTTGGTTATTTCAGAACCTTATTAAGTACCGATAGGTCCCTCTAGTGTATATCTCACACTATAAAACTGGAAGAAGGAAACTTGGAATTTGTATCTGAAAATGACACGAATGAGCCCTATTTATAGCCTTCAAAATTGGTCAAGTTCAGATCCTCCGAACTCAGGTTCGGATCGTCCGATCCAGCTCCTTGCTTGAATGCGTGACACGTCAAGTTTGGACTGTCCATTCGCCACTTCGGATCATTCAAAGTATCCTATTCTTGACACGTGTAAAATCAATGGCTAAGTCATCCTGCCTGGCTGGACTAAGGGAGTTCGTACCATCCGATCACCACTTCGGATCTTCCAAATGTGTCTTCCATCCGAAGTCAACTTGGCCCTCTTCGAAGCACCCGGACTGCATAGTTCGGATCGTCCGATGTCCCGTTTGGACCGTCCAAACTGGCCTAAATATTGGAAGCCCAATTCATAACTTTGAAGCCCGATAAAGTCCTGGAATTGGTTAATTACTAAACCTTAATCATAATTATCATATTATTATCTTAAAATAAAATCTGGGTTACTATACTAATATTAACCAAATAGTCCCCGGCAACGGCGCCAAAAACTTGGGCGCTTAATTTGAGATTTACTAGCAAGTGCACTAGGTCAAGTAATAGTATGTGGACATAGAGTCCAAGTATCGATCCCACAGGGACTGTCGTCAATTCTCAACAATTAACTATTTTACTTAATCTAGAAAAAATCATAAAAAGCAATTTTAATTAAATAAAATTAGAATTTAAAATAAAAACTTCTTAATAAATAAGAATTAAAATAGTTGAAAGTAAAATATAATTAAAACGAGGCAACCAAGACACAAGTAGGTACCGAACAAATCATGTAACATGTAGCCGATTCAGGACTGAGATTTAATCTTAAATTATAGTAAATTCTCCTGACTTGTTCAAATGTTTATTTCTAGAACAATCAAATCTATTCAAATATTGACGGATTAATTTTTTGTAATTCTAATCAAATTCAAATGCATGAAGAACTGTGAGAATTTAGTTTTCACCTAAAACCGCACACTGAAACTGAATACTATTTCTAGTCGGTTTGACCATATGTCAATTATTAGAGTGATCGAAATCAATTCCTCCTCTGTCGACTTGGAATCAATTAACATGCATGCGAACAATTTGCCAGATCATTCACAAGACAAATATAAATCTAATAATCAATAATATAAAACAAAATATGAAAAATCTCAAACAAACATCCAAATTTTTTACATAGATTTGTTCGGCCCAATCACGTCGTCTTGGTTGAAGAAAATCTACTCAATAATTGAAATAATAATTCAAAAATAAAAAGAAGAAGAAAAGATAAGAGAAATCTTCTCTACCAAGCTTGTAGTCGCCTCTCTTGTGTTGTGCACGTTCTGGAATCCCTAATCTGATGGAAAATTTGCTATTTAAATGTCCAAGAATCCCCAAAATATAATATCCATCCCGAGCAAGATTTTCCAAAATTACAAATTTTGTACGTGCGTCTCGCTCGAGCGGCAACAATGTGCGCTCGAGCAAGCACTACTCTGCCCCGAGGATTTCTGATCACATCTTTCTTGCTCGAGCGAGCATAACTTGTGCTCGAGCGAGTGCTTTTCTGCCCCGATAATTCTTTTCCGCATAGCCAATCCGCAGTTGCGCAGCTTTCTTGCGCGATAGCACTTTACCTTAGCGTGATAGCGCTTAATCTTGCGCTATACATCAGTGTTTGAAGAACTTCTAAGCGCTCTTCTTTAGCGCGATATCACTTATACTAGGGCCCTTCGTTAGAGCGATAGCACTAGTTTTGAGATGTTCGTTAGAGCTCTTCGTTAGCAGTTATGCTCTTTAGCGCTTCAAAGTTGGTAACGCTTAGTCGTACCACGCCCAAATTAACCCAACTCATTTCAACTAAATAAACATGTAGTAGCGAGAGTAGGGATCATTTCCACTTGAGATAAGTAGAAATTTATTGTTTTCTTAAAAATACTAAAATAAATAAAAGGGGATTTTGAGCTTTGAAATTAACTACTAAAGATTTAAATCAATTTAAAATTCTATTTTATCAACTATCATGCAAAATTAAATTATGAGAAATCAATCAATTAACAAGCCTTGGTATCGGTCGACTACACTCTTGAAATTATTCATTCGATCATCGATTCTCTAAAAATAATTAATTAACATTTGAATATTCATCATTGAAAACTTAATTCCTATCTCACCTTAATTTTAGTTAATTAGACACAAGCGTTCTAAATTATCCTTAACCAATGAATTAACCAAAATACAAGTGATTAAGATTTAAATCCAAAGTAGCATTCAAAACTAGTGAAATTGATGAAGCTTAACAACACAATCACAAGCGGTTGTATTTAATCTAGTCAATTGTTGTTACTACGAATTAACAAATTCACAAGCGGAAAATATCAATCGTAGTTGCTTTGCAAATTAGTTGATTCAAACAATTACGGATTTGAATTCTAATTTAACAGTAGATTGTATAGCGAAATCCTAGGGGGATCAATCCAAAAATCTCACATACAAGCATGAAATAATCCAAAACAACTTTTCATACTCAAATAAAAATAAAACAATGAAAATCTGAATCTCACAAGATGAATAAACTTCAAAGGGTTTGTCTTCCTCTACCAAGGATTAAAACATAGAAAAATTGAAGAAGAGATTAAATCTAAGAAAAAGGAAGATAAAAACTAGTCGCCAGATGTCTTCTCACGTACTTTGTCGTCCAAAGATCCCCTCATCTGATGTTTTATCTTCTATTTATATGGCTTGGAAATCCCACGAAATAAAGCCCAAAAATTCAAGGATTTTAATTCCCGAAAATTCCTATTTCTGAGTCTGTGCGATGCCTCGCTCGATCGGTTAAATGTTTCGGATCGACCGAGCAAATTTCTGTCCAAAAAAAATATTTTTTCAGCCTAGATCTTGCTCGATTGGTAAAAAATTACGGATCGAGCGAGCATGTTTCTGTCCAGCGCGCAGCGTTTTAAAAAATTTCATATCTGGAAATCTAGCCGTCGGATCGAGCCAAAAATTGGACAGCAGTTTCAAAACATCTTGAATTCAATGTGAACGGTGGAGATCGGATTTTGATCTCTCTAACATTAAAAATTAATTTTTGACCATTGCTGCTCCGTAATTCATTCTTGCGGCTATTCTCCTACTCCAAAATCTTCCTTTTTTTTGCCCTTTTCTTTCATCCTTTGCTCCATTTATTCTTTTTAACTTCATAAAATCACATACACTGAATAGGAACTATAAAATGAATTTAATCAATCAAAACGCACCTAATCCTCACAATTTAATCCAAGTAAATATAAGAAAATGTCGACATATCAAACTCCCCCATACTTAAACTTTTGCTCGCCCTCGAGCAAGTCATGCAAAAACAATATGAACACAAAAACATAAGCAAAGATGAATCATGAACATCACAGTCTCATAGAAGTTCCCACATACAAAACCAAATTACGAATACTCTCGATTTTCCATAATACACCATCAGTCAAGGGTGAACGTGCGTGTGTGTCATGTTATTCCAGCTACATGCAACTTCAAAAGACAGTTTCAAGACTGTTCTTCGACCTATGACACTTCAGTGTGACTATCATTATCAAGAGCTCCTTCGTCCCAACAATCCCTAAACAAAAACACGAATTTGTTGAGATTTATTACGCACCTTCGGATTTTGCACCCGATTTTCTTAAGCCCCAATAATTATCCGCAAACTTAGCTAAAAGTAAGATAGGATTCGAATTTTAATCCCCTCTTCTATAGCCCGGATGAAACTACAATCCCATTAGGTCCGCAAACTTAGCCATGGAAAAGTGATTAGAATTTCAATCGATTTCCAGGCCCGGATGGAATTTTTAATGATTTCCAAAAATTTTAAACTTTTAACCCCATTTATTTCGCTTACTTAGTCAAGAACAAGGAGACTAGGATTTCAATCCCTTGTTCATAACCCGGATGGAGCCAAATTTATTTTTCTCAAAAAATTTCATTAAAAAATTTTAATAGGTGCGCCCAAGATCGTACATGGAATGTCATAAAAATAATTAGAACTCAAAAGACACTATCAAGATCAACAAACAAGAATGCACACAAAATAGACATAAAATATCACGAAATAATGCATACAAAATGCACTTATCAGCTGCCACAAGTGAACTATTCCAAACACTTGGAATCGAATTAACTGCATCGGATATCTTACATCCATTTCTGGCGGTGTCAGATAACAGTTTAAAAATAGTCTATTAGCACAAGTCCTGCGCTATCCAAGAACTACTAACCGCTGTCGTGTCCACTAAAAGCGATCACCAAGGCGAACTAAACCCAAGAATATTTCGCGATCTATCAACCTAGATCATTTCCATCCCATGGAAAATCCTATGTTTAGTCTCGGAAGTCATCAGACGATACTTTGCGCAATCACTGGTAGAAATCCGACTACCTACTAGATCCATTGTCTAGTAATATCTCCTAGGTCAAACCTATCTGCTCAGAGCACTCACTCGTCAAGAAAATTCCTCCAAGACTGGTTCCGTTAGCAGAAAAACCCAAACCAATATCTCTGACAAAAGCCAAAGGATATCTAAGCCACCGATACTAAATCCTGTATCTATCCATATCAAGGTCATAACCCATCATGACTGTTACCAAAACTCTAAATTGAGTAGCCTTCCCACCGCCACCTCCTAAAGCACAAAGGCTTCCAGGTACATCGGCATAGGGTCGCGCCTCCTCACGTCTACTCCTGGTAATAATCCACAACTCTTCGTATTACTCGACACGACACCCTGATGAAAACCCATCATCACAAGGTCTAAACCTAAAGAGGTCAACGCAGTTAGTTGTTCTAAGGAAAACAACCTAGAATAATACTCATGTCTCCTGATGAATCACCTCATCACTGACACTAACCATAGTCAATCATAGGAAAACACCTAGACTAACCACATGTCAAGAAGTTACAATTGGCTTGCTCGAAACCTATGAGTTTCAACATTTGAACACTAATCAACTAATCATTGGATTAATCTCACAATAATACCTGTATTATCGTTTCAAATTATGTACAATTTCTTTATTACAATTCCATGTAATACAAATTCAGTATCCAAAATACAATGAAAAATGTACATCTAATAACTTGAAATGATACAACCAATGTATGATGATTCATTACAACTGAAATACTATTTACAACAACACAGTATTAAATCATCGTACTTGATCTTGATTTTGAGCATCAAGTTTCTCATTGACACGTGCATCAATGCTAGCATACTCCTGACCAGTCTCGTTGACACGACCCTTACACTACTTTAAATAATAATGCTATAAAATGCGGATTTTAAGAAAAATTAAAATTTAAAAAATTAAAAAAAAATTCATGACCTATTTGTTTATATGAAAACCCACTGTCAAAGACAACAAACAAAATAAAATAATACGACCAACAATACTAAATAACTAGACCGAGAAAGGAACGATAATCAAAGGAAAAGATTCGGCACTTCGAACTTCAAAAGATTAAGCAATTTCATATTTACATGCCTACAAATAATTCTATAAATCCATACAACATAATGAAAGTCCTTAAAATTTTTAAAGTAAACTTTTGCGAAAGACTAGCATAGGTCTGAGCGATGTGTCGTGCCCGCATCGCAGTCCACTCGATAGTCTTGCCCATCGATCTCTACAATAATCGCACCTGCACCAAGTAGATTTAGTGAGCCTAGGGGCCGAAAAAGAATATGGGAGAAATAACGAGTAATATATACATACATGCACACGCAAGTAAAAATAACTTGTACTAAAAATACTTTTGTTTTATGCCCTTACATTAAACAAAAATTTCTAAACAGAAAAAGAACATGAATATAACATATGCATGGCTAAGTCTGACATAATCATTGTAACTAAATAATCTGTACTGAAACATGGTCATAAATGATTTGAACTATAACTGTGAACTTAGATCCTTGAATTGTGACTCTGGTTTCGATCTAGATCATGGCTGCAGTGCACTATGCCGCAAGAAAGTCAGGATATCTCCCAAACCGTCTTGCCAATGTTTGGTATGGGAAGCCAAGATTTCTCTCAGCCCGTCCATACACGTCAGGTGTTAAAGGAAGCCAGAACGTCTCCTAGCCCGTCCATGCACGTCTTTCTGAGGTCACAACCAACTCACTTCGTTCAAAATATTTTCTTTCCTTCTTGATTCATGGACTTAGCACGCATATGTAGATGTAATGTACTTGAAAATATTTACTCAATGATCATGCAAAAGACTCAAACATGGATGACCGGGATGGTGATTTTGGAAGCAAAACAAGGATAGGATTCTAAACCATAGATTTGCTCTTAGGACATTCCGAGCGGTTCGCTCGTAAAACTTACAACTCACTCAATTCTTATTCAAAAGGATTTCGCTTGAAACCACAACTCCGTGAAACTTAGAACAAAATATAGAAGTCATCCTCGGGGTATTATTCTTATCCAATCATTTTATAAAAATTCATTTTCGGCCAGCAAGCTTACAATACAAAAATGTTGCGCCTCTCTAATCAAATGCCTAGAACCCAACCAAAACTTAACCGAATTAATTTCCGCTTGAACTGACATATTACCAACATCTTAGACTAATTCCAGACCTATATTCTAGGGATACAGATCTATAGAGATAGATCTAAGAGAATGATAGGACTCACTCAATCAACTTACATCGAAACCATATTGAAAAGGTTTTCAATGGATGGGTCCAAGAGAGGACATCTACCTATGTGTCATGGAGTTTCTCTATCCAAGTCCATGTGTCCCAAGACTGATGAAGAGATAGAGAAAATGACACATGTACCATATGCGTCAGCCATAGGTAGTATCATGTATGGGATGATATCTACCAGACCGGATGTAGCATTTGCTCTGAGTGTCACGAGCAGATATCAAGCTAATCCCGGTCAAATGCATTGGAAAGCCGTGAAGGACATTCTTAAGTACTTACAAAGGACTAAGAATATGTTCATGGTATATGGAGGAAGAGAACTAAAATTGGAAGGCTATACCGACTCTAGCTTCCAAAGTGACGTGGATGACTCGAAGTCAACCTCTGGATTTGTGTTCATGCTCAATGGCGGTGCTGTCTCTTGGAAGAGTTCCAAGCAGGACACCACAGTGGATTCCACCACTGAGGCAGAATACATTGCGGCATCAGCTGCTGCTAAAGAGGCCGTTTGGATGAGGAATTTCGTCCAAGAGTTGGGCGTCATTCCTGAAGTTGTTGGTCCAGTCCCGGTGTACTGTGACAACACGGGTGCCGTTGTTCAGGCAAAGGAACCAAGGTCTCATCAAAGATCCAAACACGTACTGAGGAAATACCACATCATACGGGAGATCGTGGAAAGAGGAGACATCACTGTCGAGAGAGTGGCCTCTGCAGACAATATCGCTGATCCACTTATTAAGCCCTTTCCAGGACCATTATTTGACAAACATCACGAAGCAATGGGTCTACGTAGTATGACTAGTTGGCTTTAGGGCAAGTGGGAGATTGAAAGAGTGGGTGGTCGGTGAGCCAACTTGTGGCTAAGGGCTTTGATGACTCTTTGTATAAACAATCTTTTGTTTAATATAATTTACACTTTTATAATGGCAATGACTTTATCTTTCTTCATATTGTTATATTGTGATATACTATTGTTGTTTTGATAAAGACCTTGAATATACTATAGTGTATGTAAGATGTGGTAGTGCATGGGGATGACTATCATGAAACACATCTTATAGTCACTGTATATTCTAAACAGTTCCTAGTCGATTGAGCCGTCCGTTAATAAGGATAAGGATCGCTCGAGATTGAGACTAGAATTTGCGATGCCGAGTACCATGTTTCATTGGTATGGAACATAGAGATGTTCAAAGCATGCAAATGGATATTCATACGATGAATGATCGAACTACCCTATCCGGACTTTCCAAGTGGTTATCACTTATCGAGTGGATAAAGTCCGCGGTTTTGGTTGTACACCATTAGTCCTTACTACTTGAAACATCATTGAGACTCTATATGCTAGTACTGTACTTTGACTCGTTTACCGACTCTATTGGGGTCATCAGGTGTCGGGATTGGGTACAGTTACGACACATATAGGAGTCAATGCTTTGTTGTCAAGGATTCACCACATACTTGCGAGTGTGGATATTCTATGCAATTTGAGGAGATATTAGTGTGAAGAATCTCTGGCCAGAGTACATGATGTGTTTTAAGAAATGGTTTCTTAGTAGCACATGCGATGTCACTATTTGATCTTCAAGATGTATTGCATAGTTATCGAATCTCGAATGACTCTCGATTTACCAATGGTTGTTGATTCGATCGGGATATATGGTTGAAGGGACCGTACTGTACGCTAACCAAAATCTATTGGTTCTTGCAGGCACTATCAGTGATACCTAGGGAATCATGGGGCGATGTTGCTAGGCGCTCTTACCATGATTCGATGGGCAAGTCGGAAATTGTTGTTCCGAGTCACAAGGAGTTGTGAGCCCACGGCTAGCTGTATCCCTAAACCATTGAGGGTCACACAAGTAATGGATTTTTAATCCCCGTTGAGATAGTTAAATTTAAAGAGTTAAATTTAATGAACAAAGAAGTGGGACTTCTTATTTAAGAGTAGAGGAGTAAGATTTCCTAAAATGACATAGGGATGGACATTTTTGGAAACCACTGAATTCGGATTCAGAAAATTTATCTTGACTCTAAAAGATGCAGAAATGGATTCTGTGAAATTGGTGAAATTGGTTTATCAATCTGAGTCACGATGTATTTTATATTAATTTCTGAACATGCGGGCTTTGCTTGTCAAGCTTGAACTTATGACTAATGGGCCCTAAGCTGTTAGCAGCCCACATTATAAATAAGTTATTGCAGTACAGAAATTACACAACAGAGGCTCACAATTTTCGAAAAACCCTAGCTGTGTTTTTAAAAGTGGCCGCCCCCTTTCTCCCCTCTCTGCTCGATAATTCCAGCCTGTGAATTTTGAATTTTCAGTCTGGTTTAACGGATCAAATTTGTTAATTCTCTTCGTAGAAACTTCTGATAGATTTTCTAGTGCAATCTATCAGAGGGATTAAATTTCCGTTCGTGGACCTGATTGAAGAATTGTTCGTCTATCAATTCCTGAGATATACAACAAGAGCAGAGTAATCTGTTGGTGTCCATAATCTCGTTTCGAGATTGGAGGTAAAAATTTAATTGTGATTTAATTTTTACACGCACAATTTAATCGTAAAGTTTTGATACCCATTATGGAATCGTTCCATATAAAAATTTTTAAACTTCCGCTGCACCGGTATCAATTCTGATTGATCTGATCACCGTTCTCCAACAATTATACACTCTCCCGAGCGATATAAATAATTAACAGTTATTCTCTATTGGTCCTATTCAAAATCTCCTCTCCCGAGTGCCAGATTTCAAATAAATATAACAAATCAATTATTGATCAGATAATTGAAAATACAATCAAATCTAGAAAAAAACAATTAATTTAGAAGAAACTCAATTCAATAAAATCAAAAATTCATGAAAGTGTCTACACCAGGTTCCATCCGACCTCTAGACTCTAAAAAATTAGTTCATAATAAAATTGTGAATAAAAAAAAACATGTTCAAAAATCCAAACATATTCAGAATAAAATAAAAGATATGAAACAAATCCGTCGTCAACGCCGTGTCCGATCTCTCGAACTCCGTCTTTGTTCTTAGGATAAAAGCACAGAAATCCTTCAGAAATTTCACACAGAAAGTCACGATCTCTTATGGGTGAATTGTGTGTGGCGGCTCTCTTAATCTGATAAAGAAATCTCTTTTATATCGTCCCACAAAAGCCCAAGAAAATAGAAACTTTCCTTTGCCGATAAAAATTCCCACATAAATTTTGCGACGCGCGGGCGCCTCTTACTCCCAGGCGGGCGCGCATGGCTCTCTGGAATTCAATTCTCACGCCTTCATGTGTCTTGCGCGATAGCGCCTCTCCTCCTTGTTTAGCGCTAACTTAAGCGCTGACAACATTGGCCCATTAAGAAGCCCATTTAACTCTCTTCTCTTGTCTGTTCGTTTCTTTTCCCTTTAATTTTCTTTTCTTTTCCAAATAATTCAATAATTCTCTGCAAGAACAAAAACAACAAAACACCCACATAAATCTTCTCGAAACAAACAATTAACAATTAAAATCATATACAAATTAAGTGTATAAAATACACTTATCAAATACCCCTAAACTTAAACTTTTGCTAGTCCCGAGCAAAACTATTCAAAACCAATTCTAAAAAAAAAATTCTACAACCAACAATAATAGTCAAGAAATATTATGGAGCAACGGTCTCAGCAATGATTTCAAAAATTCAAATCCAATCCCATCCAACCTACTAACACTTGAAAGTTTTAATCATAACCAAAATAACCGCATAAACTCACAATCTCCGCAACTCAAGTTCAAAACACCCTTATCCAAATTCAATTCAAATATTCATAGATCATGAGGACTTTTCAAGGTAGTATAGGATCAAAATATAGATATAAAATCAAAAAACTCACAAATAGGTAAATGCAAAGAATAAGAGTGTGTGCGTGTTTCGATCAAAATTCATAATGATTAAAAGCATCAATCAACAGTCCATAGGATAAATTCTCGCAACTCTTCTCCACTAGTATATTGGGCAACTGAGACTCGGTCAATAGGACTTAATCAACTTATAATGTAAGTCCTGGCTCACGGCTACAAAAAAAGGATAAGAATTCAAAAATAAGGAGTAAATGATGCTTAAACTCTAATCTCGACTCCTTTTCATTCACAATTTCACACTTAGTCTTTTTTCACTTCATTGATTTTTTCAACTTTCATCTTTTTAACTTTTTATACCAACAACTTTTTTTACAACTTTTTCAAACCCCTTTTCAACTTTCATTTTTTTCTTTTCTACTACCTCTTTTCATCTTTTCAATTCATCCACCACATCATTCCATTTTCACAAATAAAACTTGGAGCATATAACATTTTAGCATTCAAATTACTCCCTTAAAGGTAGAAATTAGTGTATAGGCTATTCAGGTAGTTAAAGTAGGACCTTAAAATAATGACGAATTGGGGTTTTATCACACGTTTACATGCATGCCATTCGATTTTCAATAAGGCTAAAACAAGGTACTAGGGATAAAATATATAAATAGGGTAGTTTGAAAGGCTCAAACGAATTCAGAAAAATTGCCTAAATCATCCCTAATCACAGTTTTGCACGTATTTTGCCTCGAAGAGTGTCCGAACTAGTTCTAGACAAGTCTCAATCCACAATTAAATCATACAAATTCCAATCAGTGCAGAAAAGATTAATCATCAGCAGTAAACGATGATTTTTTTCAACAAATTCAAATTTTTCGTACCTCATAGTACAAATATACGTGTAGGCTCAAATGGGCTACTAAGGATAAATTATTCAATAACAATCAGGCCCAAAAATTTTCAAACAATGCCTCAATCATATCTATGTCTGTATGTTTCAAAATTCAGATTCAAGTATTAATCATAGAGTATGTAGAAAATTGTTCATTCAATTGGTTCCATTTTTTCAAAAATATTTTGTCAGATAGGCAGACAATCATGGATTTCAGTTATAGCACAAAACAAAAAATTTTCATCATTGGCCATGCATCCATTTATTTCTCAACTTCTTTTAAAAACTCAACTCAACTCACAAAACAACTAAACTCAACAAAAAATAAATTTTATCTATGAAGCACACAATAAATTCAACTAATCAACTTTCAACCAAACAACTAAATCAAACACTGATTTCACCCCCCCCCCCCAACCTTAATGTAATCATTGTCCCTAATGATTAAAAACAATAAAAAGAACAAGGGACTCATACCTTCGAGACCGAGCATCAGGACTCGGCATAATCATCATCATTTTCATGGAAAGAAGGTGCAGCATCAACAACATCATCAGGTGACCAATGCGGAGGAGGTGGATAAGCACAACATGAACATCCAATTTAACCTTCGAAGAAAACATGCTCATGATTAAAACACAAAAATTGAAACCCAAAGCAATCGATCAAGGCAATATTGTGAGAAGCAGCACGAATGAAAGGACGAGCCGTGCCCGTAGGAGCTCGATAATTCATGGAAGTGAGCAAGTCATATGCACGTGAGTGCATAGAATTGAGCTGCTGTGATGACCGTTAATGCATGGAATTTCTGCTGAACAAGATAGTTTGTGCATGGTGTATGAGATTGTTGGTTGCTGATGCAATCACGCATGGATGAGTGCAGATGGTATGCTTAATGGCGCAATGAATAGGGCTGTAGATTTGCGCATCTGTGCATAGTTGATGCTCTGGTGGTATTTTTTTCGCATGGAGAGGAAACAGCTGGTAGCTCATGTATGCTTTGTTCAGTAGCGCGATTGCGCATGGAGAGGAAATAGCTAGGAGCGCGGTAGCGCTTAGAGACACGCAGATTAGGAATCCTCGGTGCCTGGGTGCTGCGCGATTGCGCTGAGAGTAGCGCGATTGGGGAGCGCCTTTGCTCTTGGTGCTGCGCTCTTGGAGAGTGCGATAGCGCATGAGGCCGCGCTAATGGAAAGAGATTGGTAGCGCGATAGCGCTTAGGTAGCAGCTCTTGGGCTTGCGCGGATGTGATGCGCGATAGCGCTTGTTGTTGCGTTGTTCGTAAATCAGTGAAATGAAGGGGAGGCGCGGGCGCTCGACTGGAGTGGCGCGGGCGCGCCTATTGCTAGCAAATTTCTTCAGGGTATGGCGCGGGCGCTCAATGTAATGGGGAGGGCGCGCCGCTTGCTCGAATTTGAGTTTCTGGAGCCTAAAAATTTTTTAAAAAAAATTTAAGAAAAATTAAGCTTCAAAATTTGAAAATAAAAAAAACTTAAAAAATATCTAAATAACAAAAATTAAATAACTGAAAATAAAAGAAAATAAAATAAAATGCTTGGGTTGCCTCCCAAGTAGCGCTTGGTTTAGAGTCGTCAGCCCGACTTTCACCGGTGTTAGATCTTCCCTTTCTCTTTTACTCGCCAAATAAATTCCACGAACCGCCCTTTAAATTTTTCTTTCTTGTTCTTCGTGGTTTTCTTCATCGATAAATTTGGCGCTTTGCTCTTTGATTCAACCTCAAAATCGGCTCTTGGACAGCTCTCCAACTTCACAACCGGTTCAATTAAGCACAATTCTGCTATGGGTGAATTGGGTGATTTCGTGAATAAGTTGAAAATCACTCTCTCGCCTTCCACACCCATTAATAATTCACCCTTCTTAACATCTATTTTGTCATCAGCAGTAGCCAAAAATGGGCGTCCAAAAATCAGCGGAGCACCATGATCCTCTTCAATATCCAAGATCACAAAATCCGCTGGGAAGATGAATTTATCCACCTTGACTAGAACATCTTCAACAATTCCTAGTCGATATGTAATGCTCCGATCCGCCAATTGCAATGAAATCTTAGTCGATTTCATGTCTCCCAAATCCAAGGCCCTGTAAATAGATAATGGAATTAAATTAATACTGGCCCCTAAATCACAAAGTGCAGTAGTAAAATGAGAACCACCAATAGAACAAGGAATAGTAAAACTCCTTGGATCTTTAAGCTTTTGTGACATCTTCTTTTGTAACACCACACTAAATTCTTCAGTCAAATTCACAATTTTATTCTCTAGCAGCCTCCTCTTCTTGGACATCATCTCCTTGATGAACTTCACATAATTTGGCATTTGCTCCAAAGCATCAGCAAAGGGGATGTTGATGTGAATTTTCTTGAAAAACTCCAAGAATTTGGAGAATTGCTCATCTAAAGCTTTCTTCTTGAACCTCTGCGGGTAGGGGAGTGGAGGCTTGTAAATTGGTTTCGGCTCAATTTCAGGCTTCTTCTCTTTCTCCTCGATTTCCTTCTCTCCAATTACAGCTTTTTCAGTCCCTTCAGTTGGCTGAATTTCTTCTCTATCAACTTGCTTCTCACTCCTCAACATGATAGCATTGCACTGCTCCTTGGGATTTACCTCTGTGTTGCTCGGGAACAGGCCTCTGTTATTATCCTTCAGTGCGTTCGCCAACTGCCCTATGCTAGTCTCCATAGATTGAAGTACAGCACCCATGTTGGCCATGTGCATCTCCAAGCTGTCAAGGCGAGACTAAGTTTTCGCCATCCTCTTACCTGATTCCTGCAAAAAGTTACTAACAACATCCTCCAAAGATGGCTTACCCTCTCCCTTAATTGTGTTGTATCCCGGAGGAGGATTCAACACATTGTTATTGTTAGCATAAGAAAATTTTTTATGATTACTCATATTAGGGTGATAATTATTAGGAACAGGATTACCTCTGTAAGCTCCATAACCTCGGTAGCCATTAGGATTGATATAATTCACATCTTCTGGGGTTTATGATCCTTCAACTCCAGTTGAATATGCAACATGAATCTTATTCAAAGAATCTACCTGTGTAGTCAGTGCAGATAATTGAGCAGTGATTGATGTGATAGGATCCATGGCATACACTCCAGCTGGCTTCTTGACTCCCATATGCTCAGATGGCCATTGGAAACTATTGACCATCATATGCTCCAGCATATCATAGGCCTGCACATGGTCCTTAGCAAAAATGGTACCTCCAGCCGCAGAATCCACATTTATCCTCGTAGGCGCATTCAGTCCATTGTAAAACCACTCGATCTGTTCCCAATCTGCAAAATTGTTGTTAGGACAACGTCTAAGTAATTCTTTGTACCTTTCCCATGCCTCGTATAGTTGTTCAGTGTCCATCTGCAGGAAGGTGCTGATCTCTATGTTCAACTGGGTGGACTTGGCAGGTGGAAAATATTTAGTAAGAAATTTTTCTGCCATCCCCTCCCAAGTAGTGATGCTTCCAAACGGCAGTGATTGCAACCAACTCCTTGCTTGATCCCTGAGAGAAAAAGAAAACAAGCGTAAACGAATAATATCCTCAGATACACCATTAATTTTTACCATATCGGTTATCTCCAAGAAGGCGCGTAGGTGTAGGTGAGGATCAGCAGTGGCGCTCCTATTAAATTTGTTCTGTTGAATCATGTTGATCAAAGCCGGCTTTAGCTCAAAATTATTTGCATTGATAGTTCCACGAGCTATTCCAGAATAGTGAGCCTGGATCGTCGGCCTGAAGTGATCTCTAATTGGCACCAGGGGAGCTTGTTGTGCTTCTTGTTCAGCCATTCTTTATATTTCTTCTCTTCTAGCTCTTCTTAAAGCACGTGCAGTTCGTTCGATATCCGGATCAAAAAGTAGAGAATTCGCAAATTGAGATCGTCGCATATACTGCAATTAAAAATAAGAAGAAATTAATTAGTAACATAAAATAAAATAAAATAAAAACTCCAAATTAAAATCTAGACTAATTAGTAACAAGACTAAACAAAATAAAAAATTACTCCCCTGTAACGGCGCCAAAAACTTGTTGTGAAAATTCCTCGCAAGCGTATGAGTGTCAAGTTTTAATATAGTGATAAAATCAAGTATCGATCCCACATGGAGTAATTTGTAAATATTCAGTGCTTGTAATTAAAATAGTCTAAACTTTATCTAGAAAATCAATATTTTTGAGATTTGCATAAAAATAAAATAATCAATGAGTTTAAAAGCACGAACACAACATTCAGATAAATATCAATCAGAGAAAAATGGTCTAGAGGTATAGATTTCACCTGGTTTCAACAACAATCAATCCTAATTAATTAATCTTCATGAATTCCAGTCAATTAATAGCCAAGAACACTTAAGTGTATTATTCCCTCTCCCGAGTGCCGAATAAAATATATCAACTACAATTAAATTCCAATATCCCTATTAAGAATCTACTTGCAGTGATCAATTCAAAACAATGTTCTTTTTTAAAAGCTGTGGGGACCCGGGTTGCTAATCTCATTTTAGGGCAATAAAAGATTAATTAACAATTAATCATGTAATAAAAAATTGTTCAAACCAAGAGGAAACAAAAATTTTTAATTTTTTTTTTAAAAAAAAACTCGGCCCTTCGCTCGATCGGGCAAACTTTGCCGATCGAGCGAGATAAATATTCAAACTCTCGGCCTGCACCCATTTTGGCCTCGCTCGATCGGTGAAATCTTACCGATCGAGCGAGCCCAAAATTTCAACCTTCTGTTGAGCAAAAAAAAGGCCTCACTCGATCGGTGAAATCCTACCGATCGAGCGAGCTGTGTTTCCAGAAAATCTGCAGGAAACACTCTTATTGTCAACCAAGGAACATGCATAAATATACTCTTTGATAAGCTACCAAATAATATAAATGCATTGACAAATAAATCCTAATATTCAATTACATCCATTCCTGAATATAAACTAGGATTCACATAAACATGTACAAGATTCCTTGTCTTCTAACATGTTTGTATACAATACATATCAGCTGCTTAAAACCCGAATCTCCACTTCTAATCTTTCAATCTCGTGCTATCCAAGTCACATCTGACTCGCTCATGCCCCCTACCTGATGCAATGCACGCATACAAACAAAGCAACAGCCGGATAACTCCGGTGAGAATAAATCTCAGTATGAACAACATGTATATACATCAAATAAACATGTGATAGTATATTTGTTCATCTCAATAACAAGCATATAAACTCATTCAAATCTTGAATGTCATAACATAACATGCTAGCATTTATAAACACATATTCTAAACCATAGAAATCTCTAGGTTAATGCAAAAATGCAATGCATGTGCCAAGGAATAGGCTATCAAATCTGATATCAATAAGCTTAGTTCTTGGGATCCCGGGGAAATAAAATCTTTAACCGACCACCGACTCTCCCAATCGAGGTGGTGTTAAATCTCTCAATTCCCCTGACTTTGGTGCAACTATAGTGAGTCATCTAGCTCTGGAAAAATAAATCTATATTCCGTGCCATGAGTCATCTGACTCTGGAAGTAAATCTACATTCCATGCCACTCACTACAGTTCTCCAAACGTCATCTGCACTCTAGGCCATTCTGCCCTCTGTGCTTTACTGGCTGGAGTTCAAGATAAATGCAACATGTTCTGTATGCATTAACTGCTATACAACACCTTGAACACAACAATCATATAATCATATGAACATATAATCATTCAACGATACCGACAAATCTGTAAGTATCACATGTAATACATAAAACATGTTCAATACAAAAAATACTATAAAGCAAAGAAGACAAGTAAACATTTACATAAATATTCTGGAAATTCAAGAAGATAGCTATCTTGAATAATCTATCACATCTATGTAAACGTAAACCATAACATATATGAAAACATGCATGTATGTGATTTTTGGCAACTCGATAAACAAAAGCAATCTCGAGTTATTCTGCCCATCTTCTTAATGTCTATTCATACCTGTCATTGCGATTCAAACATCTTGAATCTGTTGCCAAAGCTGATCATCTCAAAGCTAGCCAAATCGGCCATACAATCTGCTCATTTCAATCAGTGCTACTTGAAGGTATTCTTGATTCAACTTCAAACACTTCAAGTCATTCGAACTCAAACTCGTCGATTCAACTTCAATAATCTTCAATTCAAATCTGAAATAGATTATAACATCTTTAAACATCAATTTCCAATCTGAATCGATGTTTCTTTAAAGCTTATACAATTCAAATCTTGCTAATACGATCGGAATTCAAACCGACGTCGCAACTATTCGAGTTCGATAAATATTTCGATTCAAATATCATTATATCTTCATTCTAAACTCAATATCATATTCAATTCATTCACAATCAACTTGAATATGAGCTCTAGACCTTTAGAATGCATAGCAATTCAAAATCTTGAACCGGCGGCGTAACGATACGATTTCGATCTTTCCAAAAGCTTAAACATCATTTAGACAATCATCTAACTATCATAACATTCATAATTCAGCAGCCTATTCACGTGAATTGCAGCCCTCAAAATTTCAGAATTTCAAAAATTCTTTCAAAAATCGACAACATGTTCAAACGACGATCTTTTCTCGAGCCATCTTAGATATGCTATCGTCGTATATGCTAGAACATGTTTATACAATCAAATATGAATGATAACAACAACTTAAAATTCAAACATGGTATAACTTCATAAAACTTACGTCAAAACGTAGCACTCAGAGCTGTGATCGCAAATATACGATCAATCGGAAATTCTACCGGGCGGATCGATTTTTATCGGAGCTTTAAAAATTGAAATTGACTTTGGAACCCTTATTTCTCTTCTCTCTCGGTTCTTCTGATCATTCTGATTCCTTTTCTTTTCTTTACACGTTTTATATGGCAAGTTTCAAGGAAAATTGCATTTTGGTCCCAAAACTTTGGCCTAATTGCAATTCAGTCCCTGGACAAGCGATTTAATTCAATTTCAATCCTAAATAATTTAATAATATTAGAATTCAAGTCTAAACTCTAAATATTCTCCAATTAAATAGTCTCGGATTAAAATTAAATCATTTCGGACCTTATCGCATTTTAGTCCTTGAACTTCTCAATATTTGCAAATGGGTCCTTGCTCGGATGTCATCCTCAAATTAAATCCTTGATATTTATCATCTTGGAATTCACATCTTAAATTCCATAAATATCAATTCAAATATTTTTAATCTTTTAATTTAAGAATTCCGGATATTAAAATCTTAAAATCCAAAAAATCCTAAAATTAAATATTTCTGACCCGAAATTGAAATCTCTAATTTTCATAAATTTTTAAATTCATCTTTTCACTTTTATTCGGAATTTAAATCTTAAATCCCGTAATTAAGAACTTAATATTTTCGGGCCTTACAATTCCTCCCCTCTAAGGAATGATTTCGTCCTCGAAATCGCATTCGATCTTACTGCTGATTCTCGTAAGCTGTATAGCTGACTGAAGTAATACTGACTTCAATTCTCTGAGCTTTCAATATCTATTCTGATATCTTCTCTTCTATCGTATCTTAATCTTCTTTCTGATCACTTCTGCAAAACATATAATCACTGAGTCAACTTATATCTAAGTTGCTCTTTCTCGTGATCAAATTCTTCATCAGTTAATCTATCTTGCTTAACATCTTATCGACTTCTGTTGTATCTGAATTGAATGCATATACATATTTTAGCTGATATTCTTCAGCCAATGCATATGGATAACAATTCATCTATTCAAGTATTAATCCATAAGCTAGATCAAATACTCATAGGAATCAATTCTGAATCCTCTTTCTGAACCTAATGATGCTCGGAAAATAAATTCTTAACTGATCATTCTGTTCAGGCTTCAAATCTCTATCTGTTACTCATTTACTAGCTCTGTTCATGCTGCTCTATTCTTATTCTGTTCGAAGCAATCTTCACATTCTCTATCGTTTCTTGACTCATATCTGGTTTGATAGCTGATATTTCTGTAAGATTGTTTCAATATAAAGACAATTCTATGTTTCTGATCAATCAATCATCAAAATATTGTTTTTATATCTATCAAATAGCTGTCACAGGAATCATAGTAATCATGTGGCAAATAATCAATCAATTAGTACCGAATCTAGTACTATCGTTTTGAGAATATTCTCGTAAATCTGGATAATCACATCTGATAATCCACTAATCAGAGGATGGTATAATGAAATCTCATACAACCAAACACTCAGAACATCTGACAATCAATGCCACAATCTAGAAAACAAATCTAAAGTCTCTATCTCGACAATAGATTTCCATAATTCCTGTAATCTGATCATCTTGCTAAATGCATAACCAGTATCTCTTTATGTTTGTATCATATCTAATACAACATATTCATGAATCTGTCCAACTTTACTACACTCTAAACCGCAAAATCATGACGATTCATGTAGATTCACACTAAAGTCGTTCACAAAGTTGATCTGATTTCAACTCTTATGTAACTAATCTGTTACATAAACCACTTGAGTTCTTCTTTTCTGCTTCTTTTACTAGAATTTTCGTATTGGTACTGTTAATTATGTCGTATCTGTTTTCAGTTCTTCTTCCAATACTAATTTCCAAGTACTGACTACATGTAAGTCATACATGTTTAGACAACTGAATGGATATTAAATCTGTTGTCATATGCCTCTTTTAGAATCTGATATTTCATATCTAGAATATCTGGCATAATCAAACGATTAATCACCACAAACATTCATCTGTTCTGCTCTGCTGTCTTATCTCTTATCTTAATCTAGCGTTCTCAATCAATCTGTTGCTTTTATCCGTCCAAACTAATTCGAGTTTAGCTTGGATCACAACAATTCTGAATGTTTAAGTATTTGCCAAGCATAAATATTCAACAAGTACAGATCCATACCCAATAAATCCAGCAATTAGCTAAAACCCAGAAATCTTGCTAATAGTCTGAATCTGAATTTTTATCAGTTACAAGCCAAATTCGTCAAGATAAACGGAATATTCACATCAAATAATCAAGAATTCTCAAATTTCAAATCAAAGGAACTCGCTCCAGTCAAGGTCACCCAAAATCAAACATTTTGAATGACAAAACCTGCACAGTGAAAATAACTCACTTGCATATCAAAACTTAAAGCGAGTAAATCAAATCAGACTCTAGCAAAGGAATAAGAGTCAATCAAAATCGATCGAGGTCGAATACAAAAACCTCAGAATCGATAGCAAGAAATTCAAGAATAATGATTTCTATGATGGAATAGCTTCAGCAAAATTGAAGATAAAGCTCCACTGTAACTGATTTTTCTTATTCTCTATTGATATGAGTTCATTTATTAATTCTTACTTCTCAGCTGACAATAGTCGAATATACTCTTTTCGACCTAACTTATTGTCATAGAATTAATCATCATTTCGGTACTACATAACTCTTTTCTATGCAATCTGCTAGCTGTTTCTGAAGTTCTTCAGTTTAAGTAATGCTCTTCTATATGAGTTGCCATAATACTTTCGTACTAGACACCACTCTATATAGAACTGCATTCATGTCGTAGAAAGGTCGAAATATGTCATTGAACTATTTCTGTACATTCTAACCACTGACATAGCTGTCAATTCTAGGTTACTTCAGTACTAGTTCAATATATCGACTAGACTTCTACTGACATTCTTCCACGATCATCGTGATATAATCAGTACCAAAATAACAAAATCTACTTTCTTAAACTCATATCATAAATTGCTAGTCATGTCTATTTCTTTATCAGTGCACGGATTCAATCAACTGGTAACTCGTACTCAGTTATTGCATTAATATCTATAATGCATTCTAGCTTAATATCTCACGCCTGATATCAGCACATTCAATCTTATTTCCTCAATTCTTTATTTCATCTGCTATGACTTATCTTACAAATGTATTTCATCTACTCAAAGGCAAAATCTCAGCAAATACGATGAATAAAGGCTCATCAGATACGAATTATAGCATGTATGTTATGCAATCAATATATAAGCGGTTAACTAGAATTAACTCACTTACCTATAATATTCTTATCTGATACAACTTGAGCCTTATTTTCTGTACTTGCTTATTGCCTATGCAATTATCTGTCATTCAAATGTTCTCTTCATCTGTTTCAGCTAGGGGACTTATGCTTATATTTCTTCATCTACTGGTGTTTAAGCTGAATCAATCTTTGCTATTATTGTCACTATCTCTTGCTTCATAGCTATACTGCTATGAAAATTATATTGGAGGTGATGATCATAGGTTTTCACAATTACAGAGGCATGAATAAAAATTCAACCCTGCCTCGTACTACCGATTCACGATTTTGTTCTTCTTTTACTGGCTGAAAATCAACTTATGCTTCTATTATGCAAAGTTTACTGTTCTATCTTCTTTAGCATATACGGAAAGAAACAATTCTGTTTAATTACCTGCCAAACAATTTCAGTACTTCTTCTGGCAATTTCACCAACTTCTTGCTAAGTCCTAGAGTTGATATAAAATCAAGCTGAGTCTATGTTCATCTGAATATTCTTCTCTTGAACAACTGATCCAGCTCTTCAAATCAACTCATTTCTAGACATAGCATATTCTGTATCTTTCTGAGTTGATGATCAATAGCTTTGGAGTTGTTCAACTAACATAATCCTCAGTGCAATCGGTTCAAAACCTTACCTCAACACGGTTCTGTTCTATCTGAGGTTCTGTTCTGTCTGAGGTTCACATGCTATCTGCATAAGCTGTCTTATTCGATAACAGAAGCAATATATATGGCAGAGATTATATAAAAAAAATACAAGTGCAGTATAACATACATATAATCTCATGCTTCTGAATAGAACACATGCTTGAAAATTATCATGCTTTTCATATAAAACATGCTTGCAACGAATTCATTTATTCTGATGAATTCAAGAAATCATGCATACCTATCAGCATATAAGCATGTAATTTGCATATTGATAAAGCAAGCAGTGTTCAATCAAACAATCATCGTCGCATACAATTCTGTAAAGCAAGTAAAGCAAAATCATGCAATACTATAAATGCATGCGACTCAATCTACCCCTCTCAACTTCTATCTTAGTCCAAGACTTTATGCTCTGATATCACCTGTTGTGGGGACACGGGTTGCTAATCTCATTTTAGGGCAATAAAAATTAATTAACAATTAATCATGTAATAAAACATTGTTCAAACCAAGAGGAAACAAAAATTTATTTATTTTTTTTAAAAAAAAAACTCGGCCCCTCGCTCGATCGGGCAAAATTTGCCGATCGAGCGAGCTAAATATTCAAACTCTCGGCCTGCACCCATTTTGGCCTCGCTCGATCGGTGAAATCTTACCGATCGAGCGAGCCCAAAATTTCAACCTTCTGTTGAGCAACAAAAAGGCCTCGCTCGATCGGTGAAATCCTACCGATCGAGCGAGTTGTGTTTCCAGAAAATCTGCAGGAAACACTCTTATTGTCAACCAAGGAACATGCATAAATATACTCTTTGATAAGCTACCAAATAATATACATGCATTGACAAATAAATCCTAATATTCAAATACATCCATTCCTGAATATAAACTTGGATACACATAAACATGTACAAGATTCCTTGTCTTCTAACATGTTTGTATACAATACATATCAGCTGCTTAAAACCCAAATCTCCACTTCTAATCTTTCAATCTCGTGCTATCCAAGTCACATCTGACTCGCTCATGCCCCCTACCTGATGCAATGCACACATACAAACAAAGCAACAGCCGGATAACTCCGGTGAGAATAAATCTCAGTATGAACAACATGTATATACATCAAATAAACATGTGATAGTATATTTGTTCATCTCAATAACAAGCATATAAACTCATTCAAATCTTGAATGTCATAACATAACATGCTAGCATTTATAAAAACATATTCTAAACCATAGAAATCTCTAGGTTAATGCAGAAATGCAATGCATGTGCCAAGGAATAGGCTATCAAATCTGATATCAATAAGCTTAGTTCTTGGGATCCCGGGGAAATAAAATCTTTAACCGACCACCGACTCTCCCAATCGAGGTGGTGTTAAATCTCTCAATTCCCCTGACTTTGGTGCAACTATAGTGAGTCATCTAACTCTGGAAAAATAAATCTATATTCCGTGCCATGAGTCATCTGACTCTGGAATTAAATCTACATTCCATGCCACTCACTACAGTTCTCCAAACGTCATCTGCACTCTAGGCCATTCTGCCCTCTGTTCTTTACTGGCTGGAGTTCAAGATGAATGCAACATGTTCTGTATGCATTAACTGCTATACAACACCTTGAACACAACAATCATATAATCATATGAACATATAATCATTCAACGATACCGACAAATCTGTAAGTATCACACGTAATACATAAAACATGTTTAATACAGAAAATACTATAAAGCAAAGAAGACAAGTAAACATTTACATAAATATTATGGAAATTCAAGAAGATAGCTATCTTGAATAATCTATCCCATCTATGTAAACGTAAACCATAACATATATGAAAACATGCATGTATGTGATTTTAGGCAACTTGATAAACAGAAACAATCTCGAGTTATTCTGCCCATCTTCTTAATGTCTATTCATACCTGTGATTGCGATTCAAACATCTTGAATCTGTTGCCAAAGCTGATCATCTCAAAGCTAGCCAAATCGGTCATACAATCTGCTCATTTCAATCAGTTCTACTTGAAGGTATTCTTGATTCAACTTCAAACACTTCAAGTCATTCGAACTCAAACTCGTCGATTCAACTTCAATAATCTTCAATTAAATCTGAAATAGATTATAACATCTTTAAACATCAATTTCCAATCTGAATCGATGTTTCTTTAAAGCTTATACAATTCAAATCTTGCTAATACGATCGGAATTCAAACCGACGTCATAACTATTCGAGTTCGATAAATATTTTGATTCAAATATCATTATATCTTCATTCTAAACTCAATATCATATTCAATTCATTCACAATCAACTTAAATATGAGCTCTAGACCTTTAGAATGCATAGCAATTCAAAATCTTGAACCGGCGGCGTAACGATACGATTTCGATCTTTCCAAAAGCTTAAACATCATTTAGACAATCATCTAACTATCATAACATTCATAATTCAGCAGCCTATTCACGTGAATTGCAGCCCTCAAAATTTCAGAATTTCAACAATTCTTTCAAAAATCGACAACATGTTCAAACGACGATCTTTTCTCGAGCCGTCTTAGATATGCTATCGTCGTATATGCTAGAACATGTTATACAATCAAATATGAATGATAACAACAACTTAAAATTCAAACATGGTAGAACTTCATAAAACTTACGTCAAAACATAGCACTCAGAGCTGTGATCGCAAATATACGATCAATCAAAAATTCTACCGGGCGGATCGATTTTTATCGGAGCTTTAAAAATCGAAATTGGCTTTGGAACCCTTCTTTCTCTTCTCTCTCGGTTCTTCAGATCATTCTGATTCCATTTATTTTCTTTACACGTTTTATATGGCAAGTTGCAAGGCAAATTGCATTTTGGCCCCTGAACTTTGGCCTAATTGCAATTCAGTCCCTGGACAAGCGATTTAATTCAATTTCAATCCTAAATAATTTAAGAATATTAGAATTCAAGTCTAAACTCTAAATATTCTCCAATTAAAGAGTCTCGGATTAAAATTAAATCATTTCGGACCTTATCGCATTTTAGTCCTTGAACTTCTCAATATTTGCAAATGGGTCCTTGCTCGGATGTCATCCTCAAATTAAATACTTGATATTTATCATCTTGGAATTCACATCTTAAATTCCATAAATATCAATTCAAATATTTTTAATCTTTTAATTTAAGAATTTCGGATATTAAAATCTTAAAATCCGAAAAATCCTCAAATTAAATATTTCTGACCCGAAATTGAAATCTCTAATTTTCATAAATTCTTAAATTCATATTTTTACTTTTATTTGGAATTTAAATCTTAAATCCCGTAATTAAGAACTTAATATTTTCGGGCCTTACAAAAGCTCTGTTAAAATTATACATTCTCCCGAGCGATATAAATAATTAACAGTGTATTCTCTATTGGTGCTATTCAAAATCTCCTCTCCCGAGTGCCAGATTTCAAATAAATATAACAAATAAATTATTGATCAGATAATTGAAAAGACAATCAAATCTAGAAAAAACAATTAATCTAGAAGAAACTCAATTCAATAAAATCAAAAATTCATGAAAGTGTCTACACCAGGTTCCATCCGACCTCTAGACTCTAAAAAATTAGTTCATAATAAAATTCTGAATAAAAAAAAACATGTTTAAAAATCCAAACATATTCAGAATAAAATAAAAGATAAGAAACAAATCTGTCGTCGACGCCGTGTCCGGTCTCTCGAACTCCGTCTTTGTTCTTTAGATAAAAGCACAGAAATCCTTCAAAAATTTCACACAGAAAGTCACGATCTCTGATGTGTGTATTGTGTGTGGCGGCTCTCTTAATCTGATAATGAAATCTCTTTTATATCGTCCCACAAATAAGCAAGAAACATAGCTTAACCTCATAGACTTTTAGACTCCGCAACTCACGTTCACAACATTCTCCCCCAAACTCAATTCAAACATCTATAGATCATGAGGACTTTCAAGGTAACTCGGAATCAACATGAAGGGTATTAAATCGAAAACGCTCACAATGAAATTAGCTCAAGAAAGAATATAGTATGTGCGTGTTTTTATCAAAATTCATATTCATCAAAAATGTCAATCGACAATCCATAAGCTAAACTCTCACAACCCCTCTCCACTAGTATATTAGGCGACTGTGACTCGGTCCATAGGTCTTATTCGGCTTATAATGTAAGGCTGGACTTATGGCTACAAACGAAGGAAAGAATTCAAAGAGGGAGTAAAATATGATCTTATCCCTTAAATCCACTCCTTTTCATTCACATGGCAAACTCTTTTCATTCTTTCAACTCCATTTTTTTTTCTTTTTTCATTTTCAACTCGCCTTTTATTCACAGTTTTCTCTTTTTTTTTTCAAATTTCTTCCTTCCACCCAATCTATTTCTTTCTTTTATTTCTCATCCCCTCCACTACTACACTTCTTTCGATTTTTTCGTTGCACTTCTCAACACACTATCCATTTATTAGCATTCAAATCAAGAGTATAAAAATCAAACATGCAATTACTCCCTAAAGGTAGGAAATAGTGTTTAAGCTGCAGGTAGTAGTTGTAGGACCTTGAAATAATGTCGAATGAGGGTTTATCACACGTTTTCACGCATTCCATTCGTTTTCAATTAGGCTCAAAAGAGATACTAGGGACACAATGTATTAAGGGTGGCTTGAAAGGCTCAATCTAATTCAGAAAAATTGCCTATCTCATTCCTAAGTCACAGTATACCCGTATTGCGCCTCGAGGGATGTTCAAGCTAGTTCTAGATTAATCTCTCTCCACAATAACTCACATGAATTCAACCAGTGCAGAAAAAGAAGAATCACCAACAGTAAACGGTGATTTTGCACAACAAATACTCAGCAAATGCACCTCATGTGCTCATGTATATGTGAAAGCTCAAAGGTCACTTAAGGATATTGCATGAATTAATCAGTAAAGGCCCAAATGATCCAAACAACGCCTCAATCCTATCTATATCTGTCTGTTTCAAACTCAGGATCAAACAAAATTCACAGAGTATATAGGAGTTTGAAGTCCACTTGGTCAAAGTTTCAAAAAAAAATTTCGTAGGGACGCAGATATTCAAGGAGTCAATTTTTTTTTCCAATTAACACAACTAAAAATCATCATCGGCTATATTTCCACTTCTTAATTTTTTTCTCAAAAGTTATGCAACTCTTACAACTCAAGCAAACAAACAAACAAACTAACTCGACACAAAAACAACCACACTGACACTCAAATAAACAAGACAAAACACAATAAAATCCAACAACCTACTGAACTCCCCCCAAACTTAGGTACATACATTGTCCTCAATGATATGACAGTATAAAAAAATAGAAACAGGACATGTACCTCGGGTGATGACCATCAATGGTCACCACCATCACCATTAGGATGTGGATCAGTAGGAGGGTCAGTCGAGCCAAACATCGGAGGCCACTGTGTTCGCAGAGGTAGGAAGCTGGCACCATCAGGAAAGTAGTGCGGGAGAACAGCTGCAGAGAGGTCCATCATATAGTTCATAAAGATGCCAGACGTCTGCTGCATAGCTCGAATCTCCTCTCTTTGCAGCTGCTGCTCCTGTCGTGACAGTCGCACCTCCTCCTCTAGTCTAGTAAATCATTCAGTCGCATAAGGAGCCGACTGATGCTGGGGTGCCTGTGCTCTATGTGCTGCAGCTCTCTCTTCTCTCTGCTGCTGCTGCGCTGGAGTTACCAAGCGGGTGTTGCAGTCAAATGCAATGGCGGCGATGGGCTTCAAAATCTCCTCCGTGGGGCTCCAGTCCACCCCGGCCTCCTCACAAAGGTCACAAATAATAACAGGCAAGGCAAGACCATCACTCGTCTTTCCTTGCACCACGAGCAGAATAGTCTCCTGACAAACTAGTCCCAAATCAATGGACTTTCCCTCCACAATGCAATAGAGCAATAGATCTCGATCCCGTGTAACCTCGTGCTCATGGTCGGTCGGCTTCAGATGAGCGCAAATAAAGTTATACCACAGATTGACCTCATATTTGCAGTTCAATCTTCTTCAACTTTGATGGCATACCATCACGACCATAGCGCCACTCAGCCCTTGGTCGACAGATGCGACGAATAACAGCTTCGTAATCAATGTCACAGTTTTTGAATTCCAGATATTCATTGTGATACACCGAGGGAATCTTAAAAAGAGTATTGATGGAGTGAGAGTCGAATGGGACCATCTTCCCACGCACGAGTCCCTTCAACTGAACATGTTTCACTTTTAGGTTGGCGTAGAACTCTCTAACCAAAGGAACAACTGCATCCTGAGGTTGCTTCGCAAACTCCTGCCATTGTCGGGCAACAATTTCCCGACCAATACTCGTCGTAAAAGCACTTGGCTCAAAACCAACAGATGCATCGAATCCTCGCTCGGCTAGGATGTTCTTCCCAAGCCATTCTTGATAATATGCAGCAGCCTGGGCGTTCCAGAAACGCCTATTAGCTTTGGTAGGAGCGGGAGCAGAAGAAGAAGAAGCACCAAACTTAGTTTTCTTCTTGGGCGCCATCTATCAAACACTTGGGGTGCACTCCTGTAAACGTATTCAAATATGCCAATACACCACTCTTTTCTTCCCTCTAAACTTCAACAATACACACCAATATAACTTCACCACAATCACCAACCAAACAATTCACACATAATATTCCCCCCAAACTTCAACAAAATCCACACTTCACAACTTCACAATATTAATTTCGACTTGAAGAAGAGCTTCAAACCCGGAGATGAAAGCCAACACTTACCCAATATAAGATAGAACTCGATGTCCAACTTTGAAAAGCTCCAAACAATTCCCACGAACGAGATGAGCAACTCGACCCAAATTCATGCGTCTTTGATGGGTTAAGAGAAATTGGGGAAAGAATTTAGTGATAGGGATGTGCGATGTAGTAGACAATTTCTCAAAGAAGGAAACGATTTGGAGAGGAATATTGAGTGAGAGTGGGAGGGTTTTAGGGATTTATGGCTTTAGAATGTAGGATAGATGAGAAAGTGAAGATTGTATCGATCCTTGGATTCTTTAAAAACCCGTCGCGCGGCCGCTCAGTGTAGTGGGGTGCGCGCGCTTGCGCATCGCATAAAGTTTTTGATTCCGAGACGTTGGATCGTGCGGGCGCTCAGTGTAGTGGGGCGCGCGCGCTTGCGCATCGAGTTTCCACGAATTGGTGCCCAGGACTCGCGCCGGCGCTCAGTGTAGTGGCGCGCGCGCGCCTGCTTGACGTCTTTTTATATTTTCCGGAAATGATAAATCGCGCGGGCGCGCGGTTTGGTCGGGAGCCCGCTCCTGGCCTTCACAAAAAGTATGTTTTCTGACTTAGAATCTGAGCAGGCGCCCAGTGGAATGGGGCGCGCGCGCCTGGGCTTTGAATCTGCCCAATTTTGTGTGACAAAACATGTGGAAAAGTAAAACCAAATCAATTCTCAAGTCACGCAAAATTAGTACAGTAAAAACTAAAAAAATGACAAAAGAAACGAAAGAAACAGAGGTGCAAAGACGAAAAAAATAAAGATTTGGGATGCCTCCCAAACAGCGCTTGGTTTATAGTCGTCAGCCCGACTGGATGCTGTGAATTTAATCAATCTGTGGCGGATCATTGAGTGTGAGATCATGCGCATCCTCTTCCGCATTCTCTTGGACCCCTTCAAAATAATGCTTCAATCGTTGGCCATTCACCTTGAATGTTTTCACAGTTTCCAAGATTTTTATTTCCAATGCACCATGAGGAAAGACATCAATGATAACAAACGGGCCAATCCATCTAGAACGCAACTTACCTGGGAATAATCGAAGTCGTGAGTGATAGAGCAAAACTTTTTGACCGACTTCAAACACCCTTCTAGATATCATCTTGTCGTGGAACGCCTTTGTCTTTTCCTTGTAAATCTTTGAGCTCGCATATGAATCATTGCGTATCTCTTCTAGTTCTTGCAACTGCAGCTTTCTATGCGCTCCACTCTCATCCGTCTGCATATTGAAATTTTTAATAGCCCAGTAGGCTCGATTCTCCAATTCAACGGGCAGATGGCATGGTTTCCCAAAAATCAATCGATATGGGGACATCCCAATCGGTGTCTTGAACGCGGTTCTGTATGCCCACAGTGCATCATCCAAGCGCAAACTCCAGTCTTTTCTAGTAGGATTCACTGTCTTCTCCAACATGGCACACACGCACGTTCGCATTCGACTGAAGGTGTATCATTGATGATTGAGAGTAGCTATGAACTTATTTTGGATGAAAGTGGCTTTCTCTGAGGCTATATTATGCATGATCGTCCTTACTTACGTGTTTGTTTGTTGTTTCATTCTGTTTTTGCATGACTTGCTCGAGGGCGAGCAAGGATTAAGTGTGGGGGTATTTGATAGGTGTGTTTTAGTTGCATATTCTAAAGAATTTTTACTGTCGTTTAGCATGCATTTATTTAGTTGATTTAAGTATTTTGTTTATATTTCATGCATCATGTCTACATAACATGCTCCCGGATTTATTGTGTAGGAAACAACATTTTATGAAGAAAGTTTGGAGTGCAAAAGAATTGTAGAAAAGAAGCAAATAAAGAAGATGAAAAAGTAGAGCGGTTTGTTAGAGCTCTAACAAACCGCTCTACTTTTTCATCTTCTTTATTTGCTTCTTTTCTACAATTCTTTTGCACTCCAAACTTTCTTCATAAAATGTTGTTTCCTACACAATAAATCCGGGAGCATGTTATGTAGACATGATGCATGAAATATAAACAAAATACTTAAATCAACTAAATAAATGCATGCTAAACGACAGTAAAAATTCTTTAGAATATGCAACTAAAACACACCTATCAAATACCCCCACACTTAATCCTTGCTCGCCCTCGAGCAAGTCATGCAAAAACAGAATGAAACAACAAACAAACACGTAAGTAAGGACGATCATGCATAATATAGCCTCAGAGAAAGCCACTTTCATCCAAAATAAGTTCATAGCTACTCTCAATCATCAATGATACACCTTCAGTCGAATGCGAACGTGCGTGTGTGCCATGTTACCCCAGTTACATGCAACTTCAAAAGAACAAATTTTTAAGACTGTTCGCCGACCTATAACAATTAAGTGCAAGTCTCACTTCAAGTGCCCATTCCTTCCAATGACCTCTATATACATCCACCTCCATTGAGATAATGAATTACACACCTCCGGATTTTGCACCTGGTATTGCTTTAGCCCCAATAATTACCCGCAAACTTAGCTACAACTAAGGCAGGATTAGAATTTCAATCCCCTCGTCTATAGCCCGGATGGAGCATCAACCCCATTTTATCTGCATACTTAGCCTTGAATTTAATCTTTTAGGATTAGGATTTCAATCCTTTCTAGGCCCGGATGGAGTTGTATATAAATTTTTTCTTTTTTTTTTTTGCTAGGTGCGCCCAAGATCATAAGTGTCTTACTAGAGTCTCATCAAAATTCATAGAACACAATCAAGATCCACAAACCACCTATTGTCATGCAATGGTCCAACAGACATCCACGATATCTAATACATCGCTACACTTCACTGGTTAAACATGCGTGCTTAAGAATATTCAACAAACAACCTACGGTTTCTCAAATCCAATCAAGAGTTAAAATTTTTCAAAAATCATCATTTTTCAACTATCTCGTCATAGGCTAGAAAGGCTAGAAATCATCCTTTACTTATGCACACAAAACACTCATGAAACAATTTACGAACTAAATGCATGTATGCAACAAACACAATGCAAAACAAACAACAAAACACTGAATGCACCCCCCACACTTATCTAAAGCATTACCCTCAATGCTCTAGCATTAAAAACACAACACACAACACAAATAACAAAATGATAACGAGATGCAAAATTAAAACAGAACTCCCCTGGTTCAAGTGTTGGCATTGTCGTCCTCTTTGGCCTCAAGTTGAATATTGGAAGACTCCTATTGAAAATTGGATGGCAGATGGGGTGGCTAGGCTCCTGAAATAAAAAAAACAAAACAAAACAAAACAAAACAAATTAAAACAAAAATGAAATAAATGAAAAATACACTGGGTTGCCTCCCAGCCAGCGCTTGATTTTCAGTCATCGGCTTGACTCTCAGAAGCACTGCTCAAAGAGCGGCTGACGCCCAAAATAAGTGTCATATGACACCACAAATGGGTCTTGGTTCCATAAGCCCTCAAGCTTGGCCAGATATAAACAGTTAAAACTCGTCACCGCAACAACACTCCAAAGTAGCTGATAAACATGGGAAGAGAACGTCTCGGTGGGCTCTTGAAAACTAACATCTTTTGAGGCTGGTACAAATGGAAAGGAAGGATCTTGGGGATGTGTGTATGATAATACTATCGATGAGCTCATATCGATAGACTCTTGAATTCCGTCATCCTCAAACTCAAGTGGTAACATATTTCCATCATACACTATTTCTTCCAGAACATCTTCTTACTGCGGTTCAATAAGAAGAGAAGACTCAAACGCCTCTAAATCTTCAGCAGGAATTGATGCGCGCTCCCAATTTTGGTTCTCTGAGTCATCATCATTAAACCAAATTGGGTTGGTCAATGCTTGAGTATCTTGCTTCACTTCATGTTCTCGGTCTTCATGGACGAATGATCTCTTGATATTCTCCATGTGCTCCGTAAGGTCACATTTAGAATTTTTTAGAACTTCTATAGTTTCCACAGTCAATGCCACAAGCTTGCTCATGATATCTTTCAGCGAATGTAAAATCAACTGCGAACAACTTCCCTCCTCATTTTGAAGCTCGAATGGTTGGTCTTTAAAATCTGGGTATTGAGATTGTGAATACCAGTAATAGTCAAACTCTGCCATATCATCTAACAGGCGTCTCATGGTATCAGCATCTCGGCAAAATATTCATATACCGGTTGTGAAAGCTCCATCAATTACCCATCTTCTTGTCACTGCATCCAAACCACCAAGAAAATATGTTAGGAGAGAATAGTTAGAAAAATCACGATACCGGAAGATTGTTGCCAAATCCTTGAATCTCTCCCATGCTGCGTAGAATGGCTCTCCGTGTTGCTAGATAAAACTTGGGAATACTTGTTGATTTAACATCTCGAAGTATTACACCGCAATAATCCTCCTTCTCCTTGCAAAATTCTTTCTATCTCTAGGTCGTATGGAAATTCTTCTTCTTCCGAAGATTCACCTGCACGCACGAACAAACCAGAGTAGCACTAGGAGAAATAATAATAATAAAAAACAAAACACAAATAAATTAAACGCCTTTCCCCGGCAACAACGCCAAAATTTGGTAGCGCTTATCGTGTACGCCCAAATTACCCGACTCAATCAGATAAACAAATAATGCAGTAGTGTGAGTAGGGATCGTTCCCATGAGGAAAAGTAAATTTAAAAGTGTTCTTTAAAATAAAAGGGGGTTTTTGAAGTTGAGATTAACTACTAAAAACTTTAAGCAATTAAAATTCACTAGCATGCAAAACTAAAAAAATTAACTGAGGAAATCAATGAGAAACAAGCCTTGGTATCGGTCGACTACACCCTTGATATTCATTCATTCAATCATCGATTCACTAAAATAATAATTAATCTTATCAAATATTCATCATCGGAAATTTAATTCCTGTTTCACCTTAATTTTAGTTAACTAGACAACAGCAGTCTAAGTTAACCCTTACCCCATAAACTAACCCAATACCAGCGATCAGATTTAAATCCACGATAGCATTCAAACTAGTGAAACTGATAAAGCTAGACAACCCATACACAAGCAGATGAATTTAGCCTAGTCAATTATTATTCCTACGATTTAACAAATTCAACAGTAGAAAATATTAATCATAGTTGCTTCACAAATCAGAGGTTTCAAACAATTACGGATTTGAATTCTAATTTAGCATTCGATTGTATAATGAAATCCTAAGATGGCCAATCTAAAAATCTCATACACAAGCATATCAATCAATTCAGAATAATTCTTGATACTTGATAAAAATCAAACATTAAAAATCAAAATCTCATGAATAAGTAAAATCAAGGGCTTCGTCTACATCAACCAAGTATTAAAGTTTTTAGCCAACAATACTCATGAATTCTCTACAAAAATTCATGAGAGAAAATAAAAATAAGAAAAGATAGATGAAAACCTAGCCGTCCACAGAGAGTTCTTCGCGTTCTAAGCGTGTAGAATCCTCTGATAATCTCCCTAAAACTGACTTAAAAATCAAATAAAAGTCTAGAGCCTTAATTAAAAGAGTTTCCAAAATTACAACTTTTTCCCGCAATAGACTCGCGCGCTCGATCAGAGAAAATGTTAGGATCGAGCGCGCAAAACTGGGCAACCTTCTGCCTCGAAAATTCCTTGATCTCGCTCGATCCGGGACTTCCACCCGATCGAGCGCAAAACATTTGAGAATCCTACTGTCTTGAAAATTTCATGACCGCGCTCGATCTGGGAAAATGCCAGGATCGAGCGCATGCTTTCATGATGAAAAATCTGCTTCGCTGCTTTCTTTGGACGCATGGACGCACTTCGATTTCTTTAATCAAAACAATGTAATTCCTACACAATGAGTAAAAACTAAGTTAAGAAGCTCAATGCATGACATAAAGTAAAACTAAAATAAAACATGAATAATGACACAAAATGCATGCAAAACACTTAACAAAGCGACACTAAAAATGCAAACAAAAAACTACTATCAGGAAGTTTTCAAAAATGGTCTGCCTAACAAAATAGGACTATTATGATCACCGTTTTTCATGTCTAGCACATAAAAATCGGCAGGAAAAACCAACTCATTCAGTTGCACTAACACATCTTCGACTACTCCCCTAGGATATGCATTAGACCTATCAGCTAATTGTATGACAATTCCAGTCTTATTCAATGGGCCAAGTTTCAAGGATGCATAAATAGAGTATGACATAACATTAATTGATGCTCCTAGATCTAACATGGATTTTTCAAGTCTAATATTTCCTATAGTACATGGGATGGAGAACATACCTGGATCCTTGCATTCGGCGGGTAATTTTCTTTGGATCACTGCAGATACATTCTCACCTAATTCCACTTTCTGACAACCCTTCAATGTCTGTTTCCTCTTTGCTGTGCACAACTCCTTCAAAAACTTTGCTTATCGAGGTACCTGTTTAATAGCATCTAGCAATGGAATATTAACCTCACATCTATGAAAAGTTTCATAGAGCTCCTTAATCCCCTCACCTTTCCTAGAGTCCTTAAGTTCTAAGGGAAAATGGGCAACAGGCTTATATTCAGATAAAGGACGGAACTTACCTCTTGGCGCTTCATCTTTGGATGCTTTTTCTTCACTTACCTTTTGCTCTTCTTCTTCTTTTAGCTTCTCTTTGGGCTCAACCTCAACTTCTTTCTCCTTCACCTTCATTCCTTCCCAGTTCTTAGAGTTATTGCACTTGCGTTCTCTCTTGGGTTCACCACAGTTTGAGATGGAAGACTGCTGGAATTTTGTGCTTCCAGCTTGTTGATTGTTGTAGCGAGCTGTCCCATTTGAGTAGTTAAGTTTTGGATACTTGCCCGGGTGTCCTGTTGGAAGGTCAAAGTGTTAGTTGCAAGATCCTTAACTATCTTTTCAAGAAACTCACCTGGTGTAGGAATTTGAGGGCGCTGCTGTTGTGGTTGAAAGGGTGGCCTAAAAGCTTGATTTTGCGGTGGAGCCTGAGGTCCAGGTTGATTTTTTTGTTGATTCCCGTATCTAAGATTGGGATGATCCTTCCAACCAGAATTGTACGTGTTGGAATACGGATCATACTTCCGTTGTGGTGGTCCAGGAAATCCGCCAGTAGCGTTTACCTATTCAACTGAGTCCTCTTGAAGTGTAGGACACATATCAGTGGCGTGTCCTATTGCAGCGCAGATGCCACATGCCTTCGCAGTCTGTCCATTCCCTACAGCCATGTGACGCACAAGAGTCGTTAATTCAATTAATTGCTGGTCAAGGGAAGAGAAATTTACCTCGTTGTTTCTCCTGGGTGCATGATCAATTATGTTGGTGCCAAATTGCTGAGAATTGGCAGCCATATTTTCTATTAAGTTCCTTGCTTGCACCGGAGTTTTGTCCACAAAAACTCCTCCACTAGCCGCATCCAGCATACTCCTGTCATGAGGTAGTAAACCTTCATAGCAATATTGAATTAAGAGTTTTTCACTTATCTGATGTTGCGGGCAACTAGCGCATAGCTTTTTGAACCGTTCCCAATACTCGTGAAGTGATTCCCCCGTCATCTGCTTGATTCCATAGATCTATTTCCTGATGTTTTCTGCTCTCGACGCTGGAAAATATTTTTCGAGAAAAATTGTTTTCATGTCAGTCAAGACTGTGATCGATCCAGAGGGCAAGTATTATAGCCAATCCTTAGCAGCACTCTTCAAAGAGAAAGGAAAGGCTCGAAGTTGGATCTGCTCCTCTGTTACTCCATGTGGTTTCATGCTGGTGCATACGACATGGAATTCCATCAAGTGCTTGTGAGGATCTTCACCTGCAATATCATGAAAAGAAGGCAACAAGTGAATTAATCCATATTTCAATTCGAATATAGCATTACTTTCTAAGGGGGAAAAAGTAATGCATAAGGGTTGCTGATTCAAATCTGGAGTGCCCAATTGTCTGAGGCTCAGGTTCGCATTAGCAGCCATCTCTTCTTCTTCTTGTCTTTTACGAGCTTCTCGCCTACACCTGTACAAAGTCCTTTCCATTTCCGGGTCGTAGGGGACTTCTTCTTCAGATGAAGAATCACCTGAAAGCATGAACGATGGGAGAGGTACTAGAGATAAAGAAGAGACAGAGAGAGAGATAAAAAAAAAATTAAAAAGAACACAAAAAAAAAATTTAACACCGATCCCCGGCAACGGCGCCAAAATTTGGTAGCGCTTATCGTGTACGCCCAAATTACCCGACTCACTCAGATAAATAAAAACATGCAGTAGTGTGAGTAGGGATCGTTCCCACGAGGAAAGGTAAAATTCCGTGTTCTTTAAAAATACGAAAATAGTGAAAATGGGGTTTTTGGTTTGAAATTTACTCAATTATGAATGCAATTCTATCAATTACCAAACACAATTAAATCACAACGGAAAATTCAATAAGAGACAAGCCTTGGTTTTGGTCAACTACACCCTTGATATCATTCGTTCGATCATCGATTATCTAAAAATATTTAATCATGTTGAATATTCATCATTGGAAATTAAATTCCTGTTTCACCTTAATTGTAGTTAACTAGACACAAGCGTTCTAAGATAACCCTTACCAATGAATTAACCTAATACAAGCGATTAGATTTAAACCCACGATAGCATGCAAACTAGTAAAACTGATAAATCTAGACAACCCATACACAAGCGGATGAATTTAGCCTAGTCAATTATTATCCCTACAATTCCTAATCTCACAAGCAGACGATTATTAATTGCAGTTGCTTCACAAATCAGATAATTCAAACAATTACGGATTCAAACTCCAATTTAGCAATAGATTTTATATAAGAATTATCAGGTGATCAAGCTAATAATCAAATATACAATCATGAAATAAATCAGAATAATTATTGATACTCAACAATAATCAAATTCTGTAAAACATAAATCTCACGAATAAATTAATCAAGGGTTTCGTCTTCCTTAACCAAGTATTAAGAACTAGCCAACACAATTCATGAAGAACAAAATAAAAATAATAATAAAAGGCAGAATTCTCAGAAAAAACCTAGTCTTTGCAAGAGATAAATCTTCCACTCCAATTGAAAGTCTGCGTCTTTTCTTTTTAAAACTTAATAAAAGACTTATATCTTGGCAACAAATTGTCCAAAGATAAGCCTAGGAATTAAAACCAGAGTTTCCAAAGCATAAAACTCTTCCAAAAATAAGTCTGCGCACGATGGCGCATGCGCACAATGGAATGGCGCGGGCGCGTGGCTTCTTCACATCTTGCATTCTTCAGAGTGGCGCGAGCGCGCCAAATTCCTGCGCGGGCGCTCCACTCCCACACATAAATTCCTTGTTTGCTACAGACCATCGCGTGGGCGCTAGGTATTACTGCTCGAGATCGCCTGATGTACGCTTTTCACAATATTCAGAGCGGCACGGGCGCGCGATATTGATGCGCGGGCGCGCCTTCGCTTCGTATTTTCTTCTTCTCTTCATCTTTCAAGTCTTGATCTTTGATTTTTCTTCCATTCTTTCTAGCTTAAATCCATCAAATCAAATCCAAGGCTCTTCTTGCCTTCATCCAACAAAAACAACATAACATCACATAATACCTACCAATCAAACACAAGATTCAAGCTAAATACTAAGCAATATAAGCGCATAAAATGCACTTATCAATACCTATAGTGCGTATATCGGTTAAAGAGACGGAGACGCTCAAATTCCAAAATGGAGATGGTCTTTCGGGGCATTTTTCCCGTATGTCGCGCTGGGACCCACTGAAGCGGCCCGCGTCACCCAGATCGCACGTTCACATCGTATGATTCAGTTTATTGCATCTTTTATATCCGCGGATTGGACTGAAAGAGTTGGAAATAGGATGGCGAGAAATCAAAAGAACAAGAAGTACGAGTAAGAAATTAATGAAAAAAGGGGTGCAACACGAGGACTTCCCAAAGGGTCACCCATCCTAGTACTGTTCTCGCCCAAGCACGCTTAAATTCGGAATTCTGATGGGATCCGGTGCATTAGTGCTGGTATGATCGCACCTAACAGTGAATGAATTCTTTCTTATTTTGTCTCTCGAATTGCGGATCGGAGGAACAGGAGCTGCAGTTTCAAACGGACATAACTTTCGATCGGCTAAGAGTTAAGGGAGCTTCAGCCTGCTCACGCAAAGCTCCTCTCGATACCTACAGCAAGTATCTCGGTCTAAGATACGGAGATGCTCAAATTACAACCCGGAGATGGTCATTCGTGGCGTTTTTCCCGTAGGACGCGCTGGGTGTTGGACACTGGCGAGTTCCCAGACCAATTACGATTGATACCCGGTGCAGCGGAAGTTTAAAAATTTTTCATGGAACGTTTCCATGGTATGGGTATCAACCGTTCATCGATTGAATTACGTGTGTGTAAAATTTAAATAACAATTAAATAAATTTTACCTCAAATCTCGCAACGAGATTAATGGACACCAACAGAACAATTCTGCTCTTGTTGTCTCTCCCTGGAACCGATGAACGCCTTCAATCAGGTCCACGAACAGAGGTTTAATCCCTCTGATAGATTGCACTAGAAAATCTATCAGAAGTTTTCTGCGAAGAGAATACACGAATCTGATTCGTTATTCCTTACTGCGATTCAAAATCACAGACCGGAATTTTCTCGGGCAGAGCAAGGAAGGGGACGGCCGATTATCACTTTGAGAGGCTAGGGTTTTCGATTTTTGCTTCTCAAAATAATGAGCTATCGTGTGTAATTTCTGTACTGAAATAACTTATTTATAATGCAGGCCACTAACACCTTAGGGCCCATTAGTCATAAGCTGGGGCCCGACAAGCAAAGCCCGCTCGTTCAGAAATTAATATAAAATTCATCGTGACTCCGATTGATGAAACGATTTCACCAATGTGCACAGAAACCATTTCTGCACGTTTTAAAGTCAAAATAAATTTTCCTGAATCCGAATTCAGTGGTTTCCAAAAATGTCCATCCCTATGTCATTTTAGGAAATCCTACTCCCTTACTCTTATTTAAGAAGTCCAACTCCTTAGTTCATTAAATTTAACTCTTTAAATTTAACTATCTCAACGGGGATTAAAACTCCATTACACTGTGTGACCCTCAATGGTTCAGGGATACAGCTAGCCGTGGGCTCACAACTCCTTGTGACTCGGAACAACACTTTCCGACTTGCCCAACGAATCATGGTAAAGCGCCTAGCAACATCGCCCCATGATTCCCTAGGTATCACTGATAGTGCCTACAAGAACCAGTAGATTTTGGTTAACGTACAGTACGGTCCCTTCATACATATATCCCGATCGAATCAACAACCATTGGTATATCGAGAGTCGCTCAAGATTCGATAACTATGCAATGCATCTTGAAGATCAAATTAGTGACATCGCATGTGCTACTAAGAAACCATTTCTTAAATCACATCAAGTACTCTGGCCAGAGATTTGTCACACTAATATCTCCTCAGATCGCATAGGATATCCACACTCGCAAGTATGTGGTGAATCCTTGACAACAATGCATTGACTCCTATATGTGTCGTAACTGTACCCAATCTCGACACCTGATGACCCCCTCAGAGTCGGTAAACGAGTCAAAGCACAGTACTAGCATATAGAGTCTCCATGATGTTTCAAGTCGTAAGGACTAATGGTGTACAACCAAAACCGCGGACTTTTATCCACTCGATAAGTGATAACCACTTGGAAAGTCCGGATAGGGTAGTTCGACTATTCATCCTATGAATATCCATTTGCATGCTTCGAACATCTCCATGTTCCCTACCAATGAAACGTGGTACTCCGCATCGCAAATGCTAGTCTCAAACTCGAGCGATCCTTATCCTTATTATCGGACGGCTCAATCGACTAGGAACGGTTTTAGAATATACAGTGACTATAAGATGTATTTCATGATAGACATCTCCATGTTCTACCACATCTTACATACACTATAGTATATTCAAGGTCTTTATCAAACAACAATAGTATATCATAATATAACAATATGAAGTAATATAAAGTCATTGCCATAAAAGTGTAAATAATATTAAACAAAAGATTGTTTATACAAAGAGTCAACAAAGCCCATAGCCACACAGTTGGCTCACTGGGCACCCACTCTTACAATCTCCCACTTGCCCTATAGCCAACTAGTCATACTACGTAGACCCATTGCTTCGCGATGTTTGTCAAACAATGGTCCTGGAAAAGGCTTAGTAAGTGGATCAGCGATATTGTCTGCAGAGGCCACTCGTTCGACACTGATGTCTCCTCTTTCCACAATCTCCCGGATTATGTGGTATTTCCTCAGTACGTGTTTGGATCTTTGATGAGACCTTGGTTCCTTTGCTTGAGCAACGGCACCCGTGTTGTCGCAGTACACCGGGACTGGACCAACAAATTCAGGAATGACGCCCAACTCTTGGACGAAATTCCTCATCCAAACGGCCTCTTTAGCAGCAGCTGATGCTGCAATGTATTCAGCCTCAGTGGTGGAATCCGCTGTGGTGTCCTGCTTGGAACTCTTCCAAGAGACAGCACCGCCATTGAGCATGAACACAAATCCAGAGGTTGACTTCGAGTCATCCACATCACTTTGGAAGCTAGAGTCGGTATAGCCTTCCAGTTTGAGTTCTCGTCCTCCATAAACCATGAACATATTCTTAGTCCTTCGCAAGTACTTAAGAATGTCCTTCACGGCTTTCCAATGCATCTGACCAGGATTAGACTGATATCTGCTCGTGACACTCAGAGCAAATGCTACATCCGGTCTGGTAGATATCATCCCATACATGATACTACCTATAGCTGACGCATATGGTACATGTGTCATATTCTCTATCTCTGCATCAGTCTTGGGACACATAGACTTGGATAGAGAAACTCCATGACACATGGGTAGATGTCCTCTCTTGGACCCATCCATTGAAAACCGTTTCAATATGGTATCGATGTAGGTTGATTGAGTGAGTCCTATCATTCTCTTAGATCTATCCCTATAGATCTGTATCCCAAGAATGTAGGATGCCTCACCCAAATCCTTCATCGAAAATCTACCTGATAACCATATCTTTGTTGACTGCAACATCCCTACATCATTCCCAATGAGTAGGATGTCATCAACATAAAGTACTAAGAATGTCACCGCATCCTTAACTACTTTCTTGTACACGCAAGGTTCCTCCGGGTTCTTGATGAAACCAAAGTCTTTAATTGTTTCATCAAATTTCTGGTTCCAACTTCTTGATGCTTGTTTTAGACCATAAATTGATCTCTGAAGCTTGCATACCTTATGCTCGCTTCCCATGGATGTGTACCCCTCAGGCTGCTTCATATAGATTTCTTCCTTAATGTCTCCATTAAGAAAAGCAGTCTTCACATCCATTTGCCATATCTCATAGTCATACCATGCAGCTATGGCAATAAGGATTCTTATGGACTTGAACATTGCAACTGGTGAAAAGGTTTCGTCATAGTCAACTCCTTGCCTTTGAGTATAACCTTTAGCCACCAATCGCGCCTTGTAGGTCAATACCTTACCATCAGGCCCAAGCTTTCTTTTGTAGATCCATTTACACCCTATTGGAACAATTCCATCGGGAGGATCCACTAAAGTCCAGACTTGGTTAGTATGCATCGAATCCAATTCTGACTGCATAGCTTCAAGCCATAAATTCGAATCCGCATCAGAAATTGCTTCCTTGAAGCTTCTTGGATCACATCCAATGTCGGGTTCATCTTGACCCTCTTCAAGAAGAAGACCATATCGAACTGGAGGTCTAGAAGTCCTCTCGGATCTTCTAGGTGCAGGCGTGTCCAGCAATGGTTCCTGAGGTGTGGGATCGTTATTTTGTATTTCGGGTTCTTCTCGAACTTCTTCGAGTTCCATCATCTCGCCTTTCTTATCCAATAAGAACTCCTTCTCCAAGAAGGTGGCATTCCGTGAAACAAACACCTTTGTTTCAGCAGGATAATAGAAATAATATCCGATTGAATTCTTCGGATACCCCACAAAATAACACAAGCTGGATCGACTATCCAACTTATCTCCCACTGTCCGCTTCACGTAAGCTGGACATCCCCAAATCCTCAAGTACGAATACTTAGGAGCTTTGCCATTCCATAACTCGTATGGTGTTTTGTCCACTGCTTTAGTGTGGACGTTGTTCAACAACAATACCGCCGTTTCAAGCGCATAGCCCCAAAACGAAGGTGGAAGCTCAGTGAAGCTCATCATAGATCGAACCATGTCCAACAAAGTTCGATTACGACGCTCCGATACACCATTAAGCTGTGGTGTCATAGGAGGAGTCCACTGAGAGAGAATCCCATTCTCTTTCAGATAGTCCAAAAACTCGGTACTCAAGTATTCTCCACCTCGATCCGATCGAAGTGCTTTAATACTTTTACCCAGCTTGTTTTCTACTTCAGCCTTGAATTCTTTGAACTTTTCAAATGCTTCAGACTTATATTTCATTAAATATAAATACCCATACCTTGAATAATCATCAGTAAAGGTAATGAAGTAGGTGTGGCCATGTTGAGTCCCTACTCTAAATGGACCACAAACATCTGTATGGATCAAATCCAACAGATTTTGACTACGCTCAGGTTTCCCCTTAAAAGGGGATTTAGTCATTTTCCCTTTTAGGCAGGATTCACAAGTAGGTAGAGAGTTAATATCAGACATATCAAACATGCCCTCTCCACTAGCTTGTTCATCCTCCTTGAGGAAATATGACCTAGTCTAGCGTGCCAAAGGTTTGCCGGGTTTTGACTATCGTTTTTCCTTTTGTTTGTTGTCGCCGGTTTGTCAATACAATTTACTGGAACGTCTTTTAGTTTTAAATTATATAGATCGTTTTCAAGTTGTCCATTTCCAATTAAACATTCATTCTTGTAAATACTGCAAATCCCATTCACAAAATTACAAGAATAACCATCTCTATCAAGCATAGAAATAGAAATAATGTTTTTAATTAAATCTGGCACAAATAAAACATCTCTCAACAATAATTTAAAACCATTCTGCAAAATCAAACAAACATCTCCAATGGCCGTAGCTTCAACTCTGGAACCATTCCCGAGCCTCAGCTGGGTCTCACCCATTCTAAGCCTGCGACTTCTTGTCATCACCTGCAAATCATTGCAAATGTGAGAACCACATCCGGTATCCAATACCAAGAAGTTGTATTAAGTGACATGTTTATTTCGATATAGAACATACCCTTTGCAGTTCCCAACTGCTAAAGATACTCCTTGCAGTTGCGCTTCCAATGACCCGGCTTCTTGCAGTAATGGCAAACATCCTTGGATTTTCCATCGTTTGAAGCCTTTGTCTTTTGCTTCTTCTCGGGTTCCACTTTCTTGGGTGGGGCAGAACGTTTCTTGCCCTTCATACTTGGCCCCTTCTTAGCAGAAGATGAGGAGCCCACCAAGAAAGCTGGCTTATCCTTCTTAAGTGTGGATTCATATGTAACGAGCATATTGACCATCTCTTCAAGGGTGGCCTCTATCTTGTTCATATTAAAATTTATCACGAATCCATCAAATGAAGAAGGAAGAGATAGAAGCAGCAAGTCCACATTGAGTTCATGCTCCAACACCAAATCAAGGGTCGCTAACTTCTGTATGAGCCAAATCACTCGTACCCCATGATCACGGACCGAAGTCCCTTCACGCATGCGGCACGTCATCAACTCCTTAACAGTAGAGAACCTTTCAGCCCTCGACTGAGCCCCAAAAAGTTCCTTGAGTTGCGTGTGAATGTCAGCAGCATTCACCGTGTCCTCAAATCGCCTCTGGAGTTCATCAGACATCGAGGCTTGCATATAGCATTTGGTCTTGATGTCATGGTCGCACCATGCATCAAGTTTGGCCAATTCCTCCGGACTTATGTCAGCTGGTGCTTCCTTCGGAGGTGCTTTCTCTAACACGTAGAGCATTTTCTCCGAAGTTAAGACAATCTTCAACTTCCGGAACCATTCCGTATAGTTGGCGCCAGTCAGCTTGTTTTGTTCGAGGATCGAGAATAAAGGATTTCGCGAATTCATTGTATGAAATACTGAAAAGGAAAAACAGACATATATCAATGATTGTTTAACAATTTACTAAGACATAAAATAGGCGAATTTAATTTTATGAATCTCACTCCCACTATTTTAACGATTTCACCACCCTCTAGTGAAAACGGGAAACTTTTTCCTTAGTGAGAACATGGAGTCCAATTGACAAACTTATGGTCCCGAATAATATCAGCCAACCATAATTCTCAAAAGGTAGAGCCCAATTGCTTCCAAAGCAACCCCATGTATTTACCTCATGTCCAATAAGGGCCCAATAATATGACGCCGTTTAAAGTGACATGTCAAGATGACCCATCAATATTAAGTTGTGATGGACGGTCGCCATGTGGATCCCCCAATAATATGAGCCGATCCCATGGGAGTTCCACCCAACTTACAACATTTGTCGATCCAATGTACAGCTTTCCGACGGACGGGCCCCCCCAATAATATGAGCCGGACCGTATCCGCGGGTAGCATCACATACATTGACCGTTGATGGAAGGTAGGAACATTTAAACAATATTTAAATTTCCTTTATTTATCTTGATATAAATTTTAAATCATATTTAAAATGAGGGATTTTTATTTATAAAAATATTTGTCTCATCATATTTAATTTATTGCATGCATTGCCGGATTCACGCAATTTATGTCTAAACATGCATACAATCATAATATCACATATTATATAGGATGATCGATTCCATTTCTAATTGACCCGTGGTTGCCAATCACGGGTCTTAGTCCAATCCTAGGTAATATGCAGTATGCAAATGCAATCCTATTACATATGCTTCCAATTTACATTTCTTCAGTCTTCATTGTCTGCTGGGCCCACCATCTTCAAATCTTGATCTCCCACTATATCTAATGTATTTACAATAAATAACAATGACAAGTAGGGGATACATTTTTAGGGGGTGGGAACGGGCTATAAACCAAGCCCACTTTTATTACATATGACATTCATATCGGGCCATAAACCAGGCCCATTAATAAAACCAACAACAATAAAGACAAAATGTAAATTCCTAACATACACCTACAAAATTGGTCATGGCAATCGATCATCCTTATCCAATAACATTTAATTCAAAATTAATTTATTGGATAACATGCTGTGGCAATTCAAATTTAAACAAGATAAAATCATATTTTATATATAAAATCACATTTCACATATAAAATCATATTTTATCTCCATATCAAATAAAATCATATTTTATCTATAAAATCCAATTTTACAAATAAAATCATATTTTATCTAATATATCATAAGATCATATCTTATCATCAATTGTACCAAAATAATTGATTTCAAAATTCAATTTACGGATAAAATATTAAAATTTTCCAAAAATTCAAATTTATCCAAAATCAATTTTAAAATTTACGGACTCGAACAATTCGATCCGAAATCTCGTGAACCAATCAAAAACAATTTTTGACCGGACCAAAAATAAAATTTTAAATATTAAAATTAAAAATATAATTTTTCCCGCGGGCCGCCCGGGACACTCCCGGGCCGGCCCGCACCCGGGGCGCGGGCCGGGGGCAGCCCGGCTGCCCCCTTAGGGCAGCAACGTTTGCTGCCCTGGCGGCGCCTGGCGCCGCCGCTGGGCGGCGCCGTGCGTCGCCCTGGGCGGCGCCGAGCGCCGCCCCTGGGCGGCGACGGTCGCCGCCCTGGGCGGCGCCGTGCGCCCCCTTTGGGCGGCGCCGTGCGCCGCCCGGGGCAGCAACAATTGCTGCCCCACCGGGCAGCGATCCAATCGCTGCCCGGGTTTTGCCCCGAAAAAAAAATTTTTATTTAAAAATATTTATTTTGTTTCATAAACCGAGACTCAAAAATTTTGTACAATTGATTAATTCAATCGATTGATCTGAGCAACCTGGCTCTGATACCACTGTTGGACACTGGCGAGTTCCCAGACCAATTACGATTGATACCCGGTGCAGCGGAAGTTTAAAAATTTTTCATGGAACGTTTCCATGGTATGGGTATCAACCGTTCATCGATTGAATTACGTGTGTGTAAAATTTAAATAACAATTAAATAAATTTTACCTCAAATCTCGCAACGAGATTAATGGACACCAACAGAACAATTCTGCTCTTGTTGTCTCTCCCTGGAACCGATGAACGCCTTCAATCAGGTTAAACGAACAGAGGTTTAATCCCTCTGATAGATTGCACTAGAAAATCTATCAGAAGTTTTCTGCGAAGAGAATACACGAATCTGATTCGTTATTCCTTACTGCGATTCAAAATCACAGACCGGAATTTTCTCGGGCAGAGCAAGGAAGGGGACGGCCGATTATCACTTTGAGAGGCTAGGGTTTTCGATTTTTGCTTCTCAAAATAATGAGCTATCGTGTGTAATTTCTGTACTGAAATAACTTATTTATAATGCAGGCCACTAACACCTTAGGGCCCATTAGTCATAAGCTGGGGCCCGACAAGCAAAGCCCGCTCGTTCAGAAATTAATATAAAATTCATCGTGACTCCGATTGATGAAACGATTTCACCAATGTGCACAGAAACCATTTCTGCACGTTTTAAAGTCAAAATAAATTTTCCTGAATCCGAATTCAGTGGTTTCCAAAAATGTCCATCCCTATGTCATTTTAGGAAATCCTACTCCCTTACTCTTATTTAAGAAGTCCAACTCCTTAGTTCATTAAATTTAACTCTTTAAATTTAACTATCTCAACGGGGATTAAAACTCCATTACACTGTGTGACCCTCAATGGTTCAGGGATACAGCTAGCCGTGGGCTCACAAATCCTTGTGACTCGGAACAACACTTTCCGACTTGCCCAACGAATCATGGTAAAGCGCCTAGCAACATCGCCCCATGATTCCCTAGGTATCACTGATAGTGCCTACAAGAACCAGTAGATTTTGGTTAACGTACAGTACGGTCCCTTCATACATATATCCCGATCGAATCAACAACCATTGGTATATCGAGAGTCGCTCAAGATTCGATAACTATGCAATGCATCTTGAAGATCAAATTAGTGACATCGCATGTGCTACTAAGAAACCATTTCTTAAATCACATCAAGTACTCTGGCCAGAGATTTGTCACACTAATATCTCCTCAGATCGCATAGGATATCCACACTCGCAAGTATGTGGTGAATCCTTGACAACAATGCATTGACTCCTATATGTGTCGTAACTGTACCCAATCTCGACACCTGATGACCCCCTCAGAGTCGGTAAACGAGTCAAAGCACAGTACTAGCATATAGAGTCTCCATGATGTTTCAAGTCGTAAGGACTAATGGTGTACAACCAAAACCGCGGACTTTTATCCACTCGATAAGTGATAACCACTTGGAAAGTCCGGATAGGGTAGTTCGACTATTCATCCTATGAATATCCATTTGCATGCTTCGAACATCTCCATGTTCCCTACCAATGAAACGTGGTACTCCGCATCGCAAATGCTAGTCTCAAACTCGAGCGATCCTTATCCTTATTATCGGACGGCTCAATCGACTAGGAACGGTTTTAGAATATACAGTGACTATAAGATGTATTTCATGATAGACATCTCCATGTTCTACCACATCTTACATACACTATAGTATATTCAAGGTCTTTATCAAAACAACAATAGTATATCATAATATAACAATATGAAGTAATATAAAGTCATTGCCATAAAAGTGTAAATAATATTAAACAAAAGATTGTTTATACAAAGAGTCAACAAAGCCCATAGCCACACAGTTGGCTCACTGGGCACCCACTCTTACACTGGGACCCACCGAAGCGGCCCGCGTCACCCAGATCGCACGATCACATTAAGTCTATTGCATCTTTTCTATCCGAGGATTTGACTGAAAGAGTCGGAAATAGGACGGCGAGGAATCGGAAAAATAAGAAGTACGAGTAAGAAAAAAAAAATTCTAATGGGATCCGGTGCATTAGTGCTGGTATGATAGCACCCAACATTGAATGAATTCTTTATTGTTTTGTCTCTCGAATTGCGGATCGGAGGAACAGGAGCAGCAGTTTCAAACGGACATAACTTTCGATCTGCTAAGAGTTACGAGAGCTTCAGCCTGCTCACGCGAAGCTCTTCTCGATACCTACAGCGCGTATCTCGATCTAAGAGACGGAGAAGCTCAAATTCAAACCCGGAGATGGTCTTTGGGGGCATTTTTCCCGTAGGGCGCGCTGGGACCCACCTAAGTGGCCTGCGTCACCCAGATCGCACGTTCACGTCATGTGATTCAGTCTATTGCATCTTTTCTATCCGCGGATTTGACTGAAAGAGTCGGAAATAGGACGGAGAGGAATCGGAAGAACAAAATGTACGAGTAAGAAAAAAAGAAACTAATATAAAAAGGAGTGCAACACGAGGACTTCCCGGGGGGTCACCCATCCTAGTACTGTTCTTGCCGAAGCACGCATAACTTTGGAGTTCTGATGGGATCCGGTGCATTAGTGCTGGTATGATTGCTCCCAATTGTGAATGAATTATTTATTGTTTTGTCTCTCGAATTGCGGATCGGAGGAACAGGAGCTGCAGTTTCAAACGGACATAACTTTCGATTTGCTGAGAGTTATGGGAGCTTCAGCCTGCTCACGCGAAGCTCTTCTCAATACCTACAGCGCGCATCTCGGTCTAAGAGACGGAGAAGCTCAAATTCAAACCCAAAGATGGTCTTTGGGGGCATTTTTCCCGTAGGGCGCGCTGGGACCCACCGAAGTGGCTCGCGTCACCCAGATCGTACGTTCACGTCGTGTGATTCAGTCTATTGCATATTTTCTATCCGCGGATCTGACTTAAAGAGTCGGAAATACGACGGAGAGGAATCGGAAGAACAAGATGTACGAGTAAGAAAAAAAAGAAACTAATAAAAAAAAGGGGTGCAACACGAGGACTTCCCAGGGGGTCACCCATCCTAGTACTGCTCTTGCCCAAGCACGCATAACTTTGGAGTTCTGATGGGATCCGGTGCATTAGTGCTGGTATGATCGCACCCAAAAAAGAATGAATTCATTATTTTGTTGTCTCTCGAATTGCGGATCAGAGGAACAGGAGCTGCAGTTTCAAACGGACATAACTTTCGATCACCTGGGAGTTACTGAAGCTTTAGCCTGCTCACGCGAAGCTCCACTCGATACTTATAGCGCGTATATCGGTTAAAGAGATGGAGACGCTCAAATTCCAAAATGAAGATGGTCTTTCGGAGCATTTTTCCCATACGTCGCACTGGGACCCACTGAAGCGGCCCGCGTCACCCAGATCGCACGTTCACATCGTATGATTCAGTATATTGCATCTTTTCTATCCGCGGATTGGACTAAAAGAGTCGGAAATAGGACGACGAGGAATCGAAAGAACAAGAAGTACGAGTAAGATAAAAAGAAATTAATGAAAAAAAGGGTGCAACACGAGGACTTCCCAAGAGGTCACACATCCTAGTTCTGCTCTCGCTAAAGCACGCTTAACTTCGGAGTTCTGATGGGATCCGGTGCATTAGTGCTGGTATGATCGCACCCAACAGTGAATGAATTCTTTATTGTTTTGTCTCTCGAATTGCGGATCGGAGGAACAGGAGCTGAAGTTTCAAATGGACAAAACTTTCGATCGGCTAAAAGTTACGGGAGCTTCAGCCTACTCACGCGAAGCTCCTCTCGATACCTACAGCAAGTATCTCGGTCTTAGAGACGGAGACGCTCAAATTACAACCCGAAGATGGTCTTTCGTGGCGTTTTTCCCGTTGGGCGCGCTGGGACCCACCGAAGCGGCCCGCGTCACCTAGATCGCATGTTCACGTCGTGTGATTAAGTCTATTGCATCTTTTCTATCCGCGGATTGGACTGAAAGAGTCAGAATAGGACAGCGAGGAATCGGAAAAACAAGAAGTACGAGTAAGAAAAAAATAAATTAATGAAAAAGGGGTGCAACACGAGGACTTCCGAGGAGGTCACCCATCCTGGTACTGCTCTCGTCCAAGCACGCTTAACTTCAGAGTTATGATGGGATCCAATGCATTAGTGTTGTTGGTATGATCGCACCCAACAGTAAATGAATTCTTTATTGTTTTGTATCTCAAATTGCGGATCGGAGGAACAGGAGCTGCAGTTTCAAACGGACATAACTTTCGATCTGCTGAGAGTTACGGGAGTTTCAGCTTGCTCACGCCAAGCTCTTCTTGTAATGCCCCAAAAATTAATTATCGAATTAATTAGCAATTAAAATAATTATTGAGTTGATGAAATAATTATTATTGCTAATGAGATTATAGAGTGTATTTATAAAATACACATATCAATTAATCAATGAATTTGACTATTTCTGGATATCTGGTATTATTTGGCATTTTGAAATAATTATTGAGATATTGAAATAAAAATAATTATTTATGCCGGATAAATTGATTTGGAGAATATTTGACTGAGTTCACTGGTCAGAGTCTAAGTTGGACTTTTATTTTAATTTGAAAAATTATGAGTTCAATTGACTGGTCCAAGTCAATAATTTCGGATAATGATTTTAATAGATTTTGGGTTTGTGTACTAGAAAAATATCAGATTGAGGATTAATTTTACCAATTGTGTATCAAATAAATTAGTCCGAGATCCGAAAATATCGGGTTACTATAAATAGAAATACTCACACTGAGAAAACACGGATCAAGATTTTTTCCCCAATTTTTCCCATTTTCTCGACTTTACTGTAGCAGCTGTTGTTTTTTATTTTTCCGGCCATTCACCGGAGACCCGATCAATGATCTGAAAGGTAAGATTGTATCCAAGATCAAGATGAATCTATTGGTATAAAGAAATCGAAAATCCAACGGTTGGATCGCCGGGAAAATGAGAAATAACAGACGAGTTCTGCACAGAATTTTTGTGGGTACTGTAGAAGTCCACGTTTTTGATTTTTTTTTGGACATTCACCGGAGCTCCGATCAAAGATCCAGTCGGTCACTTTGTAGCCAACATCAAGAAAAAGCTATTGTTGTAAAAAAATCGATGATCGGACGGTTGAATCGCTGGAAAATTGACGTAGAACAGACGAAATTCGCGCAGGTACTATTCATCATCTTCTTCGTCGGAAAATTCGCGATTCGAGCTCATTTTTGTTGGTTTTAAGGCTATTAATCGATGCTATGAGGTGTGTAGAACATTTCCCAACCATAACCCGTCTGTTTTAGACCATTTCAGGCCAAGATCGGAGCTCAAAGACTTCGCCGGCGCCGCCCTGTTTTTCTCCGATCTACGGCGCGTCGGAACTCCATTCCGGGCGTGGCTTAGATGGTTGAGATCGTCTCATCAAGCTCAACAACCCTGCCAAATTTCATAATTTTTGGAGAAGTTTTGCATCGCCGCCGCCGGACCGCCTCGTCGCCGCCATCTTCTCCGGCGAGCCACCGGATTTCGACATATTACCCAATTTTGATCGTGTCGACGTGATGAATTCAAATATCCAAGTTTCGAGTTGAGATTCGAAACCGTGAAGCGGTGAGAACACAATAAAGTTTGCAATTTAGCGGTCAAAGTTTGACCAAAGTTGACCAAAGTTGACTTTTTGTATATTATGTGATTTTTCGCAGATTGGAAGCCATTCGAGGATAATTAGAGGTAGAAATCAGCAGTCTAGGGATTTGAGCTTTTCCAGATTTGGAAAACTGAGGTATGAGCTGATGTTGATTTCGAAGGGAATGAACACTCGAGCGAGATTGAGATTCTCGAGTTCCCGTTAAAATTACATACTTGCATGATTATTTGATAGTGATTGAATATATGCTCTTATATGATTTTGTATGAGCTAATAATTTAATTGATTAATTTTTGATATGAATTGAAAGACATGAATTTGTTTATATGATTTTGATTTGGAATATTGATGCATTTATTTGATCGAAAAACATGATTTTGCTTATTTGAAATTAATTCAATGAGTTTCGATATTATATTCATGATTTTGAATATATGAATTGAATGAGATGACATCTACGATATTTTGATGTCTGAATAAAGAGATTTGTTGTTTTAATTTGATTTAATTGCATCTGAATCATGTGCATTCATCTTGAGCCTAAATCCTTGATTTTGAAATGGGCTGAGTTGCCCCGATGCGAATTAGACGATTTGGGAGCTATATTTGAGTGGCCTAGGTTGTTGAGTTACGCCTAGAGACCCGAATACTCATTATAGTTGCACCAAAGTCTAGAGGTTTGAGACACGTGACACCACCTCGAGCGGGAGAGTCGGTGAGTTTGTTGCGTGATCTTGGCCTCGGGATCCCAACCGAAGTATCGAGTCTCCTTTGATTATCCGATTTGATAATCCCGATTTTTAAACACATGAATTTCATATTTATTTATCATCGAATAATGTTTATGTTATAACATGTTTTTGATATACTTATTTGATATTGCATGTTACATCGCTTATACTGGGATTTTATTCTCACCGGAGTTATCCGGCTGTTGTCTTGTTTTGTATGTGTACTTGACAACAGGTGGGGCAGGAGCTAGTCAGAGTCGGCATGGTTAGCTTGAGATCAAATGATAGACGTGAGGCGTCGGTTTAGAAGTTGAATAATTGTTCGAACTTGTAAAAAAAAAATAAATTTATTATTAGTGTCTTGACTTATTATTGCTTATTAATTTATTTACTTTTGATTAGATGATTAGAACCGAGGTCCTCACATTAAGTGGTATCAAAGACGATAAGATTCTTCGATTGAGTTAGAAGTGAGTGAGCGGGGTAGATCGAGTCCGTATGAATTTATTTCTTTTGCATGTGATTGATTTCAGTGTTTGATTACCTTAATTATATGCGAGCATGCTTTACTGATTCAAAATTATATGTTTACATGATTATGTGAATTGATTTTTTTAAAAAAAGCATGCATTATATGAAAAGAGTATCTGAACTGAAATAGAGATGAGAATTTGAACACTCATGCGATTACATGAGTATGATGATTAGAGGATGATCGAAACAGAGTTGATGATTTTGATATTACGAGATTTCTGATTACGTGATTATTTGAGATAATAATTTGTTAAGTCGATATGATGGAGATAACTAGTAAACCAGATTTGAATTGTGATGAAAGATTGCTCTCTCATGAAAATAGACGTTTTGGAAAGAATTTGATGTTCAAAAATTATTGAGCATGACTAGATTGTAGGTGAGATTATATATATGATATTCTGAATTATTATATCATTACCGTAATCAGCTATATCTCTCTGTTGAGAAAAGAGGGTATGCTCAAGAAATTGAGAATAAGAAATGTCGATAGATGAGATGATTTAGAATATGATTAGATGATGTCTATTTTGATTGATTAATGAATTCGTATGATATTTTGGGATGTATGCATGTGATTTAATGCAGGATTTTGTATGAGGTAGATAAAGATAAGACAAATCAAGATTTGATGAGATTGACTACAGATGTTGTGAGATTGACATGATAAAGATGATGTGTGTTCTTGAGGATATTGAATTTAAACCACTTCAAGTTATTGTGGCTAAGATTGATCGAGGTAAGAGTTGATATTTTAATTCTTAGCAATAATTGAATTGAATTTTGTCAGATAAACCTCTAGAGAGATCAGAGTTAGAATATCGATATTAAGAATTTCAGAATATTTCAGAATGAGGTCAGATTTGATAACCGATTGCATTGAACTGTTAAGAATTCTCGAGGTAAGAATTTTATTTATTTGATTTATTGAGGTAAAGAATGTGGGGGTAAGTTTTGAGAGAGTATTGTACAATGCTCTGAGATCGAAGTTAGATGTTTTCAAAACGCCCATTTTGAATATATGATTCGATTTATCAGAGATGATAAGCTTGAATTTTTGTTTGATATCACGAGATTGGGTAGAAGTGAATTAAGATCCAGAGGTACTCAGTAAGGACATTTGTTGATTATGTCTTTTGAGTTGATGTTTAAAATTATAGCATAATGAGATTGATAATGAATGAACAGACTGTGTCCGATTGCTTGGATCTATTGTGATTAGGTGTTGATAAATGATTGAATTATTGAGAATTGATCTAAGTTTGCGATATTTTTGAAAGTTATTTGTGAATGTAAGAATGTCAACACTCTTATGCTAAACTTTTGGGATAAGTAAGATTAATAGAATATTTTGAGAATTTGATTAGGTCCCAATTGACGATAACGACACTTTATTGATGTATAAAATATTGTTCTTTGGAAGAATGATGTTTTTATTGAGACTTAAGAAAACTTGTATGAATTTTTAGTATTGAATTGGTTTGAGTAGTTATTGTGATTGATACTTTGAAAAGATATGAATTTGAGAAATGTTGAGGAGAAAATTTTTTCCTATGGAATAAGAGGATGAAATTAGTGTATTTGGGATGACACCGAATTCAGTTACAGTTGAGCCTTCCTTCGATTAATCTGAAGATTCTTGAATCCTATTTTAGTTATGCATCATTGATTCGCATGACATTGACTTCGATAATTATTGTCATTCGGCATTGATTAAAATTCTGAGTTTGAATTTCATAAATTCGTAATTCTTGAGAACTTGAATTTTTCTTTCTGGACATTGATATTGATTCGGGATAGTTTCGATTATTTGATTCCTAAGTGATCTAGATTTATTTGATTGCGACATTCAAATATGCCTTAGGACTGAGTTCTAATCGATGACTGCGTGCGGATTCCTCTTGAGTGAGGCCACGTTGACAACCATGATTTTGGTTTGTATTGATATTGGGCATGATGTTGTACCCATTGACGGGTGATCACGTGATCTGATTATTATTGATAGATTGGCTCGCATTCTTGTTCATGGAGCCCTGATTTGATTCACTCTCCCTTAGTTGAAAAATGCAAGTGAGTTGTTTTCACTTAGCAGAGTTGGTTGTCCAGAATTCCCACAATTGATAATCATGATTTGAGCGATTTTCTTTGATATTAATTTGATTCTGACTTTGAGAGTTATTGATTATTTGATGCATATCTTCAGTATATATGATTTTGATTGGCTTGTAACTGATAGAGATTGATAGCACTATCTGAATTTAGTGTTTGACCAATCCAGATAAAGATTAAGTCCGAAGATAGTTCGATTTTTTTTGTATTTTGGGTGAAATTTTGAAACAAATTTGCAGTGGAATCGAATTAAGGTTTAAGAATATTTCAGATGATTCTGAAGAATTGTTAGGATTCACTCGATGAAACAGTGATAATGGAATTGTCTTATGAATCTTGGATTTTGTGATGATGATTTTGGGAAATTATGGAATTTTGCGGTAAAATTTTACATTGTTGAACTAAGAGCAGAATTTTGAATTCAGAAATAAGATGGAAGTCTCAGTGTTAGCAGAGATGTTTGAATCTCATTTTGTTATTCGAATTTACTTGCGTGAATTACTAGCACTTGAGATCAGAAAGAGCAAATTAGAAGAAGAAGAGACTTGAATTAGTGTGTCTGGTACCGAATAAGTTCCAATGCAGACAGATGATTTCCTGAGTATTGTGTTTCCAATGGATGAGATTAATTCGACCTTGTTGTGATTTATGATCGAATGAGAAATTTTGGGATTTAAACTTGCCTTGCTGATCGATTATTTGATTGATATTGGGAAGAATTTGAGGAGAATTGTCGAATTTTGAATTGTGATTGCTCCATGATTGCGAGAACAGATTGTGACTCGTAATATGAATATGTGATATTGCGAAACGATAGCGAAGAAAGGACTTTCCGATATTGAATTTTGGAATTTTGCGAAATATTGATTGATCGAATTTTTACTTGAAGACATTAGAGGAATACCGATTTGATTAATATTAACTCAGTATATGAGTTTGGGATATTAGGAACTGTCTGATTGACATAAGTTTTCTCTGAATTCTAAACTGTGTATTGAGCCTAGATTAAGATTGATCGATTGAACATTGAATTGTTTACTCGTTAAAGGATTTTGAAGTATCCTTGGTTGATCCATTATCAACTGACAGACAGATAAAATCTGATAACTAAATTTAGGTCAGAGTTAGATATTCAAGAAACTCTTTTTCCTCGCCTTATCAGAGTATAATATATTATTTTCAGACCGACAGACAACTAGAGCAGAATGTTCATGGTTTTGGGAGGATATTCCACGAGCCGTAGTGCTAGAGTTTGTAAGAGTGGGTGCCCAGTGAGCCAACTGTGTGGCTATGGGCTTTGTTGACTCTTTGTATAAACAATCTTTTGTTTAATATTATTTACACTTTTATGGCAATGACTTTATATTACTTCATATTGTTATATTGTGATATACTATTGTTGTTTTGATAAAGACCTTGAATATACTATAGTGTATGTAAGATGTGGTAGAACATGGAGATGTCTATCATGAAATACATCTTATAGTCACTGTATATTCTAAAACCGTTCCTAGTCGATTGAGCCGTCCGATAATAAGGATAAGGATCGCTCGAGTTTGAGACTAGCATTTGCGATGCGGAGTACCACGTTTCATTGGTAGGGAACATGGAGATGTTCGAAGCATGCAAATGGATATTCATAGGATGAATAATCGAACTACCCTATCCGGACTTTCCAAGTGGTTATCACTTATCGAGTGGATAAAGTCCGCGGTTTTGGTTGTACACCATTAGTCCTTACGACTTGAAACATCATGGAGACTCTATATGCTAGTGCTGTGCTTTGACTCGTTTACCGACTCTATGGGGGTCATCAGGTGTCGAGATTGGGTATAGTTACGACACATATAGGAGTCAATGCATTATTGTCAAGGATTCACCACATACTTGCGAGTGTGGATATCCTATGCGATCTGAGGAGATATTAGTGTGACAAATCTCTGGCCAGAGTACTTGATGTGATTTAAGAAATGGTTTCTTAGTAGCACATGCGATGTCACTAATTTGATCTTCAAGATGCATTGCATAGTTATCGAATCTTGAGCGACTCTCGATATACCAATGGTTGTTGATTCGATCGGGATATATGGATGAAGGGACCGTACTGTACGCTAACCAAAATCTACTGGTTCTTGTAGGCACTATCAGTGATACCTAGGGAATCATGGGGCGATGTTGCTAGGCGCTTTACCATGATTCGTTGGGCAAGTCGGAAAGTGTTGTTCCGAGTCACAAGGAGTTGTGAGCCCACGGCTAGCTGTATCCCTGAACCATTGAGGGTCACACAGTGTAATGGAGTTTTAATCCCCGTTGAGATAGTTAAATTTAAAGAGTTAAATTTAATGAACTAAGGAGTTGGACTTCTTAAATAAGAGTAAGGGAGTAGGATTTCCTAAAATGACATAGGGATGGACATTTTTGGAAACCACTGAATTCGGATTCAGGAAAATTTATTTTGACTTTAAAACGTGCAGAAATGGTTTCTGTGCACATTGGTGAAATCGTTTCATCAATCGGAGTCACGATGAATTTTATATTAATTTCTGAACGAGCGGGCTTTGCTTGTCGGGCCCCAGCTTATGACTAATGGGCCCTAAGGTGTTAGTGGCCTGCATTATAAATAAGTTATTTCAGTACAGAAATTACACACAACAGGTCATTATTTTGAGAGCAAAATTTCGAACCCTAGACCCTCTCAAAACCGATCGGCCGTCCCCTCCCTTTGCTCTGCCCGAGAAAATTCCGGTCTGTGATTTTGAATCGCAGTAAGGAATAACGAATCAGATTCGTTCAATCTCTTCGCAGAAAACTTCTGATAGATTTTCTAGTGCAATCTATCAGAGGGATTAAACCTCTGTTCGTGGACCTGATTGAAGGCGTTCATCGGTTCCAGGGAGAGACAACAAGAGCAGAATTGTTCTGTTGGTGTCCATTAATCTCGTTGCGAGATTTGAGGTAAAATTTATTTAATTGTTATTTAAATTTTACACACACGTAATTCAATCGATGAACGGTTGATACCCATACCATGGAAACGTTCCATGAAAATTTTTAAACTTCCGCTGCACCGGGTATCAATCGTAATTGGTCTGGGAACTCGCCAGTTTTCCAACAGTGGTATCAAAGCCAGGTTGCTCAGATCAATCGATTGAATTAATCAATTGTACAAAATTTTTGAGTCTCGGTTTATGAAACAAAATAAATATTTTTAAATAAAAAATTTTTTTTCGGGGCAAAACCCGGGCAGCGATTGGATCGCTGCCCGGTGGGGCAGCAATTGTTGCTGCCCCGGGCGGCGCACGGCGCCGCCCAAAGGGGGCGCACGGCGCCGCCCAAAGGGGGCGCACGGCGCCGCCCAGGGCGGCGACCGTCGCCGCCCAGGGCGGCGCACGGCGCCGCCCAGGGCAGCGCTGTGCGCTGCCCAGCGCAGCGCTGGGCGCTGCGCAGGGCAGCGCTCGGCGCTGCCCAGGGCGGCGCTCGGCGCCGCCCAGGGGCGGCGCTCGGCGCCGCCCAGCGGCGGCGCCAGGCGCCGCCAGGGCAGCAAACGTTGCTGCCCTAAGGGGGCAGCCGGGCTGCCCCGGCCCGCGCCCCGGGTGCGGGCCGGCCCGGGAGTGTCCCGGGCGGCCCGCGGGAAAAATTATATTTTTAATTTTAATATTTAAAATTTTATTTTTGGTCCGGTCAAAAATTGTTTTTGATTGGTTCACGAGATTTCGGATCGAATTGTTCGAGTCCGTAAATTTTAAAATTGATTTTGGATAAATTTGAATTTTTGGAAAATTTTAATATTTTATCCGTAAATTGAATTTTGAAATCAATTATTTTGGTACAATTGATGATAAGATATGATCTTATGATATATTAGATAAAATATGATTTTATTTGTAAAATTGGATTTTATAGATAAAATATGATTTTATTTGATATGGAGATAAAATATGATTTTATATGTGAAATGTGATTTTATATATAAAATATGATTTTATCTTGTTTAAATTTGAATTGCCACAGCATGTTATCCAATAAATTAATTTTGAATTAAATGTTATTGGATAAGGATGATCGATTGCCATGACCAATTTTGTAGGTGTATGTTAGGAATTTACATTTTGTCTTTATTGTTGTTGGTTTTATTAATGGGCCTGGTTTATGGCCCGATATGAATGTCATATGTAATAAAAGTGGGCTTGGTTTATAGCCCGTTCCCACCCCCTAAAAATGTATCCCCTACTTGTCATTGTTATTTATTGTAAATACATTAGATATAGTGGGAGATCAAGATTTGAAGATGGTGGGCCCAGCAGACAATGAAGACTGAAGAAATGTAAATTGGAAGCATATGTAATAGGATTGCATTTGCATACTGCATATTACCTAGGATTGGACTAAGACCCGTGATTGGCAACCACGGGTCAATTAGAAATGGAATCGATCATCCTATATAATATGTGATATTATGATTGTATGCATGTTTAGACATAAATTGCGTGAATCCGGCAATGCATGCAATAAATTAAATATGATGAGACAAATATTTTTATAAATAAAATCCCTCATTTTAAATATGATTTAAAATTTATATCAAGATAAATAAAGGAAATTTAAATATTGTTTAAATGTTCCTACCTTCCATCAACGGTCAATGTATGTGATGCTACCCGCGGATACGGTCCGGCTCATATTATTGGGGGGGCCCGTCCGTCGGAAAGCTGTACATTGGATCGACAAATGTTGTAAGTTGGGTGGAACTCCCATGGGATCGGCTCATATTATTGGGGGATCCACATGGCGACCGTCCATCACAACTTAATATTGATGGGTCATCTTGACATGTCACTTTAAACGGCGTCATATTATTGGGCCCTTATTGGACATGAGGTAAATACATGGGGGTTGCTTTGGAAGCAATTGGGCTCTACCTTTTGAGAATTATGGTTGGCTGATATTATTCGGGACCATAAGTTTGTCAATTGGACTCCATGTTCTCACTAAGGAAAAAGTTTCCCGTTTTCACTAGAGGGTGGTGAAATCGTTAAAATAGTGGGAGTGAGATTCATAAAATTAAATTCGCCTATTTTATGTCTTAGTAAATTGTTAAACAATCATTGATATATGTCTGTTTTTCCTTTTCAGTATTTCATACAATGAATTCGCGAAATCCTTTATTCTCGATCCTCGAACAAAACAAGCTGACTGGCGCCAACTATACGGAATGGTTCCGGAAGTTGAAGATTGTCTTAACTTCGGAGAAAATGCTCTACGTGTTAGAGAAAGCACCTCCGAAGGAAGCACCAGCTGACATAAGTCCGGAGGAATTGGCCAAACTTGATGCATGGTGCGACCATGACATCAAGACCAAATGCTATATGCAAGCCTCGATGTCTGATGAACTCCAGAGGCGATTTGAGGACACGGTGAATGCTGCTGACATTCACACGCAACTCAAGGAACTTTTTGGGGCTCAGTCGAGGGCTGAAAGGTTCTCTACTGTTAAGGAGTTGATGACGTGCCGCATGCGTGAAGGGACTTCGGTCCGTGATCATGGGGTACGAGTGATTTGGCTCATACAGAAGTTAGCGACCCTTGATTTGGTGTTGGAGCATGAACTCAATGTGGACTTGCTGCTTCTATCTCTTCCTTCTTCATTTGATGGATTCGTGATAAATTTTAATATGAACAAGATAGAGGCCACCCTTGAAGAGATGGTCAATATGCTCGTTACATATGAATCCACACTTAAGAAGGATAAGCCAGCTTTCTTGGTGGGCTCCTCATCTTCTGCTAAGAAGGGGCCAAGTATGAAGGGCAAGAAACGTTCTGCCCCACCCAAGAAAGTGGAACCCGAGAAGAAGCAAAAGACAAAGGCTTCAAACGATGGAAAATCCAAGGATGTTTGCCATTACTGCAAGAAGCCGGGTCATTGGAAGCGCAACTGCAAGGAGTATCTTGAGCAGTTGGGAACTGCAAAGGGTATGTTCTATATCGAAATAAACATGTCACTTAATACAACTTCTTGGGTATTGGATACCGGATGTGGATCTCACATTTGCAATGATTTGCAGGTGATGACAAGAAGTCGCAGGCTTAGAATGGGTGAGACCCAGCTGAGGCTCGGGAATGGTTCCAGAGTTGAAGCTACGGCCATTGGAGATGTTTGTTTGATTTTGCAGAATGGTTTTAAATTATTGTTGAGAGATGTTTTATTTGTGCCAGATTTAATTAAAAACATTATTTCTATTTCTATGCTTGATAGAGATGGTTATTCTTGTAATTTTGTGAATGGGATTTGCAGTATTTACAAGAATGAATGTTTAATTGGAAATGGACAACTTGAAAACGATCTATATAATTTAAAACTAAAAGACGTTCCAGTAAATTGTATTGACAAACCGGCGACAACAAACAAAAGGAAAAACGATAGTCAAAACCCGGCAAACCTTTGGCACGCTAGACTAGGTCATATTTCCTCAAGGAGGATGAACAAGCTAGTGGGAGAGGGCATGTTTGATATGTCTGATATTAACTCTCTACCTACTTGTGAATCCTGCCTAAAAGGGAAAATGACTAAATCCCCTTTTAAGGGGAAACCTGAGCGTAGTCAAAATCTGTTGGATTTGATCCATACAGATGTTTGTGGTCCATTTAGAGTAGGGACTCAACATGGCCACACCTACTTCATTACCTTTACTGATGATTATTCTAGGTATGGGTATTTATATTTAATGAAATATAAGTCTGAAGCATTTGAAAAGTTCAAAGAATTCAAGGCTGAAGTAGAAAACAAGCTAGGTAAAAGTATTAAAGCACTTCGATCGGATCGAGGTGGAGAATACTTGAGTACCGAGTTTTTGGACTATCTGAAAGAGAATGGGATTCTCTCTCAGTGGACTCCTCCTATGACACCACAGCTTAATGGTGTATCGGAGCGTCGTAATCGAACTTTGTTGGACATGGTTCGATCTATGATGAGCTTCACTGAGCTTCCACCTTCGTTTTGGGGCTATGCGCTTGAAACGGCGGTATTGTTGTTGAACAACGTCCACACTAAAGCAGTGGACAAAACACCATACGAGTTATGGAATGGCAAAGCTCCTAAGTATTCGTACTTGAGGATTTGGGGATGTCCTGCTTACGTGAAGCGGACAGTGGGAGATAAGTTGGATAGTCGATCCAGCTTGTGTTATTTTGTGGGGTATCCGAAGAATTCAATCGGATATTATTTCTATTATCCTGCTGAAACAAAGGTGTTTGTTTCACGGAATGCCACCTTCTTGGAGAAGGAGTTCTTATTGGATAAGAAAGGCGAGATGATGGAACTCGAAGAAGTTCGAGAAGAACCCGAAATACAAAATAACGATCCCACACCTCAGGAACCATTGCTGGACACGCCTGCACCTAGAAGATCCGAGAGGACTTCTAGACCTCCAGTTCGATATGGTCTTCTTCTTGAAGAGGGTCAAGATGAACCCGACATTGGATGTGATCCAAGAAGCTTCAAGGAAGCAATTTCTGATGCGGATTCGAATTTATGGCTTGAAGCTATGCAGTCAGAATTGGATTCGATGCATACTAACCAAGTCTGGACTTTAGTGGATCCTCCCGATGGAATTGTTCCAATAGGGTGTAAATGGATCTACAAAAGAAAGCTTGGGCCTGATGGTAAGGTATTGACCTACAAGGCGCGATTGGTGGCTAAAGGTTATACTCAAAGGCAAGGAGTTGACTATGACGAAACCTTTTCACCAGTTGCAATGTTCAAGTCCATAAGAATCCTTATTGCCATAGCTGCATGGTATGACTATGAGATATGGCAAATGGATGTGAAGACTGCTTTTCTTAATGGAGACATTAAGGAAGAAATCTATATGAAGCAGCCTGAGGGGTACACATCCATGGGAAGCGAGCATAAGGTATGCAAGCTTCAGAGATCAATTTATGGTCTAAAACAAGCATCAAGAAGTTGGAACCAGAAATTTGATGAAACAATTAAAGACTTTGGTTTCATCAAGAACCCGGAGGAACCTTGCGTGTACAAGAAAGTAGTTAAGGATGCGGTGACATTCTTAGTACTTTATGTTGATGACATCCTACTCATTGGGAATGATGTAGGGATGTTGCAGTCAACAAAGATATGGTTATCAGGTAGATTTTCGATGAAGGATTTGGGTGAGGCATCCTACATTCTTGGGATACAGATCTATAGGGATAGATCTAAGAGAATGATAGGACTCACTCAATCAACCTACATCGATACCATATTGAAACGGTTTTCAATGGATGGGTCCAAGAGAGGACATCTACCCATGTGTCATGGAGTTTCTCTATCCAAGTCTATGTGTCCCAAGACTGATGCAGAGATAGAGAATATGACACATGTACCATATGCGTCAGCTATAGGTAGTATCATGTATGGGATGATATCTACCAGACCGGATGTAGCATTTGCTCTGAGTGTCACGAGCAGATATCAGTCTAATCCTGGTCAGATGCATTGGAAAGCCGTGAAGGACATTCTTAAGTACTTGCGAAGGACTAAGAATATGTTCATGGTTTATGGAGGACGAGAACTCAAACTGGAAGGCTATACCGACTCTAGCTTCCAAAGTGATGTGGATGACTCGAAGTCAACCTCTGGATTTGTGTTCATGCTCAATGGCGGTGCTGTCTCTTGGAAGAGTTCCAAGCAGGACACCACAGCGGATTCCACCACTGAGGCTGAATACATTGCAGCATCAGCTGCTGCTAAAGAGGCCGTTTGGATGAGGAATTTCGTCCAAGAGTTGGGCGTCATTCCTGAATTTGTTGGTCCAGTCCCGGTGTACTGCGACAACACGGGTGCCGTTGCTCAAGCAAAGGAACCAAGGTCTCATCAAAGATCCAAACACGTACTGAGGAAATACCACATAATCCGGGAGATTGTGGAAAGAGGAGACATCAGTGTCGAACGAGTGGCCTCTGCAGACAATATCGCTGATCCACTTACTAAGCCTTTGCCAGGACCATTGTTTGACAAACATCGCGAAGCAATGGGTCTACGTAGTATGACTAGTTGGCTATAGGGCAAGTGGGAGATTGTAAGAGTGGGTGCCCAGTGAGCCAACTGTGTGGCTATGGGCTTTGTTGACTCTTTGTATAAACAATCTTTTGTTTAATATTATTTACACTTTTATGGCAATGACTTTATATTACTTCATATTGTTATATTGTGATATACTATTGTTGTTTTGATAAAGACCTTGAATATACTATAGTGTATGTAAGATGTGGTAGAACATGGAGATGTCTATCATGAAATACATCTTATAGTCACTGTATATTCTAAAACCGTTCCTAGTCGATTGAGCCGTCCGATAATAAGGATAAGGATCGCTCGAGTTTGAGACTAGCATTTGCGATGCGGAGTACCACGTTTCATTGGTAGGGAACATGGAGATGTTCGAAGCATGCAAATGGATATTCATAGGATGAATAATCGAACTACCCTATCCGGACTTTCCAAGTGGTTATCACTTATCGAGTGGATAAAGTCCGCGGTTTTGGTTGTACACCATTAGTCCTTACGACTTGAAACATCATGGAGACTCTATATGCTAGTGCTGTGCTTTGACTCGTTTACCGACTCTATGGGGGTCATCAGGTGTCGAGATTGGGTATAGTTACGACACATATAGGAGTCAATGCATTGTTGTCAAGGATTCACCACATACTTGCGAGTGTGGATATCCTATGCGATCTGAGGAGATATTAGTGTGACAAATCTCTGGCCAGAGTACTTGATGTGATTTAAGAAATGGTTTCTTAGTAGCACATGCGATGTCACTAATTTGATCTTCAAGATGCATTGCATAGTTATCGAATCTTGAGCGACTCTCGATATACCAATGGTTGTTGATTCGATCGGGATATATGGATGAAGGGACCGTACTGTACGCTAACCAAAATCTACTGGTTCTTGTAGGCACTATCAGTGATACCTAGGGAATCATGGGGCGATGTTGCTAGGCGCTTTACCATGATTCGTTGGGCAAGTCGGAAAGTGTTGTTCCGAGTCACAAGGAGTTGTGAGCCCACGGCTAGCTGTATCCCTGAACCATTGAGGGTCACACAGTGTAATGGAGTTTTAATCCCCGTTGAGATAGTTAAATTTAAAGAGTTAAATTTAATGAACTAAGGAGTTGGACTTCTTAAATAAGAGTAAGGGAGTAGGATTTCCTAAAATGACATAGGGATGGACATTTTTGGAAACCACTGAATTCGGATTCAGGAAAATTTATTTTGACTTTAAAACGTGCAGAAATGGTTTCTGTGCACATTGGTGAAATCGTTTCATCAATCGGAGTCACGATGAATTTTATATTAATTTCTGAACGAGCGGGCTTTGCTTGTCGGGCCCCAGCTTATGACTAATGGGCCCTAAGGTGTTAGTGGCCTGCATTATAAATAAGTTATTTCAGTACAGAAATTACACACAACAGGTCATTATTTTGAGAGCAAAATTTCGAACCCTAGACCCTCTCAAAACCGATCGGCCGTCCCCTCCCTTTGCTCTGCCCGAGAAAATTCCGGTCTGTGATTTTGAATCGCAGTAAGGAATAACGAATCAGATTCGTTCAATCTCTTCGCAGAAAACTTCTGATAGATTTTCTAGTGCAATCTATCAGAGGGATTAAACCTCTGTTCGTGGACCTGATTGAAGGCGTTCATCGGTTCCAGGGAGAGACAACAAGAGCAGAATTGTTCTGTTGGTGTCCATTAATCTCGTTGCGAGATTTGAGGTAAAATTTATTTAATTGTTATTTAAATTTTACACACACGTAATTCAATCGATGAACGGTTGATACCCATACCATGGAAACGTTCCATGAAAATTTTTAAACTTCCGCTGCACCGGGTATCAATCGTAATTGGTCTGGGAACTCGCCAGTTTTCCAACAGAGTTTGCACTAGTTGGCTAGATTCATGATTTGGTTGATTGTTCTGATTTGAACAAATACCAGAAGAGTTTAGAGATGATTCTTTTCGAATCAAGATACGATGAGTACTGCAAATTTTCTTCTCATTTCGAGAATGATGATTCTGAAATACATCAGCGATAGAGTACGATTTGACCTGATGTGGTCATAGATGTAAGAGAAAGCGATTATGATTCCGAATAGAATCAGAACAGTGCGAGACAGATGTGTCAGAGTTGTAAGTCTTGATTCAGACTTTAATAATGGAACAAGATTCGTTCCTTTATACTTTTGCGAGATGAGACTAAATTGAATGAGACTTTGAACTACTTTGATTGATCGATAACCGATGACAGATACAAATTACGTACCGAAAGAGAAGTAGTTCTAGAACAATTCAATTCTAGTTGTTTCAGTATAATGAGTTAAAGAAGGTCGAAGAAATCACTTAGAAGATAGAACATGCTATGAGTTAGAGATATCCGAATCTCTTTATTGCAATGAGATTGAGTACAGATTCTTTCAGATCTTTATCTGATGTGCTCAGATTGCATGCGATTTCGAGGACGAAATCAATTCTTAGAGGGGGAGAATTGTAACGCATCAAAAATTGATTATCGAATTAATTAGCAATTAAAATAATTATTGAGTTGATGAAATAATTATTATTGCTAATGAGATTATAGAGTGTATTTATAAAATACACATACCAATTAATCAATGAATTTGACTATTTCTGGATATCTGGTATTATTTGGCATTTTGAAATAATTATTGAGATATTGAAATAAAAATAATTATTTATGCCGGATAAATTGATTTGGAGAATATTTGACCGAGTTGACTGGTCAGAGTTTAAGTTGGACTTTTATTTTAATTTGAAAAATTATGAGTTCAATTGACTGGTCAAAGTCAATAATTTCAGATAATGATGTTAATAGATTTTGGGTTTGTGCACCAGAAAAATATCAGATTGAGGATTAATTTTACCAATTGTGTATCAAATAAATTAGTCCGAGATCCGAACGGTTGGATCGCCGGGAAAATGAGAAATAACAGACGAGTTCTGCACAGAATTTTCGTGGGTACTGTAGCAGTCCACATTTTTTATTTTTTTGGACGTTCATCGGAGTTTCGATCAAAGATCCGATCGGTCACTTTGTAGCCAACATCAAGACAAAGCTATTGTTGTAAAAATATCGATGATCAGACGGTTGGATCACTGGGAAATTGATGTAGAACAGACGAAATTCGTGCAGGTACTATTCATCATCTTCTTCGTCGGAAAATTCGCGATTCGAGCCCATTTTTGTTGGTTTTAAGGCTATTAATCGATGCTATGAGGTGTGTAGAACATTTCCCAACCATAACCCGTCGGTTTTAGACCATTTCAGGCCAAGATCGGAGCTCAAAGACTTCGCCGGCGCCGCCCTGTGTTTCTCCGATCTACGGCGCATCGGAGCTCCGTTTCGGGCGTGGCTTAGATGGTTGAGATCGTCTCGTCAATCTCAACAACCCTGCCAAATTTCATAATTTTTGGAGAATTTTTGCATCACCGCCGTCGGACCGCCGCGTCGCCGCCATCTTCTCTGGCGAGCCACCGGATTTCGACATATTACCCAATTTTGATCATCTCGACGTGATGAATTCAAATATACAAGTTTCGAGTTGAGATTCGAAACCGTGAATCGGTGAGAACACAATAAAGTTTGCAATTTAGCGGTCAAAGTTTGACCAAAGTTGATCAAAGTTGACTTTTTGTATATTATGTGATTTTTCGCAGATTGGAAGCCATTCGAGGATAATTAGAGGTAGAAATCAGCAGTCTAGGGATTTGAGCTTTTCCAGATTTGGAAAACTGAGGTATGAGCTGATGTTGATTTCGAAGGGAATGAACACTCGAGCGAGATTGAGATTCTCGAGTTCCCGTTAAAATCACATACTTGCATGATTATTTGATAGTGATTGAATATATGCTCTTATATGATTTTGTATGAGCTATTAATTTAATTGATTAATTTTCGATATGAATTGAAAGACATGAATTTGTTTATATGATTTTGATTTGGAATATTGATGCATTTATTTGATCGAAAAACATGATTTTGCTTATTTGAAATTAATTCAATGAGTTTCGATATTATATTCATGATTTTGAATATATGAATTGAATGAGATGACATCTACGATATTTTGATGTCTGAATAAAGAGATTTGTTGTTTTAATTTGATTTAATTACATCTGAATCATGTGCATTCATCTTGAGCCTAAATCCTTGATTTTGAAATGGGCTGAGTTGCCCCGATGCGAATAAGACGATTTGGGAGCTATATTTGAGTGTCCTAGGTTGTTGAGTTACGCCTAGCGACCCGAATAATCATTATAGTTGCACCAAAGTCTAGAGATTTGAGACACGTGACACCACCTTGAGCGGGAGAGTCGGTGAGTTTGTTGCGTGATCTTGTCCTCGGGATCCCAACCGAAGTATCGAGTCTTCTTTGATTATCCGATTTGATAATCCCGATTTTTAAACACATGCATTTCATATTTATTTATCATCGAATAATGTTTATGTTATATCATGTTTTTGATATACTTATTTGATATTGCATGTTATGTCGCTTATATTGGGATTTTATTCTCACCGGAGTTATCCGGTTGTTGTCTTGTTTTGTATGTGTACTTGACAACAGGAGGGGCAGGAGCTAGTCAGAGTCCCAGGGGGTCACCCATCCTAGTACTGCTCTTGCCCAAGCACGCATAACTTCGGAGTTCTGATGGAATCCGGTGCATTAGTGCTGGTATGATCGCAACCAAGAGTGAATGAATTCTTTATTGTTTTTCTCTCGAATTGCGGATCGGAGGAACATGAGCTGCAGTTTCAAACGGACATAACTCTCGATCGGCTAAGAGTTACAAGAGCTTCAGCCTGCTCACGCGAAGCTCCTCTCGATACCTACAGCAAGTATCTCGGTCTAAAAGACGGAGACTCTCAAATTACAACCCGGAGTTGGTCTTTAAAGGCGTTTTTCTCGTAGGGCGCGCTGGGACCCACTGAAGCGGCCCGCGTCACCCAGATCGCACGTTCACGTCGTGTGATTAAGTCTATTGCATCTTTTCTATCAGCAGATTGGACTGAAAGAGTCGGAAATAGGACGGCGGGGAATCGGAAACACAAGAAGTACGAGTAAGAAAAAAAGAAATTAATGAAAATGGGTGCAACACGAGGACTTCCCAGGGGATCACCCATCCTAGTATTGCTCTCGCCCAAGCACGCTTAACTTCGGATTTCTGATGGGATCCGGTGCATTAGTGCTGGTATGATCGTACCCAACAGTGAATGAATTCTTTATTGTTTTGTCTCTCGAATTGCGGATCGGAGGAACAGGAGCTGCAGTTTCAAACGGACATAACTTTCGTTCTGCTGATAGTTACGGGAGCTTCATCCTACTCACGCGAAGCTCTTCTCGATACCTACAAAGCGTATCTCGGTCTAAGAGATGGAGAAGCTCAAATTCAAACCCGAATATGGTCTTTTGGGGCATTTTTCTCGTAGGGCACGCTGGGACCTACCGAAGTGGCCCACGTCACCCAGATCGCATGTTCATGTCGTGTGATTCAGTCTATTGAAACTTTTCTATCCGCGGATTGGACTGAAAGAGTTGGAAATAGGACGGAGAGGAATCGGAAGAATAAGATGTATGAGTAAGAAAAAAAAAACTAATAATAAAAAGGGGTGCAATACGAGGACTTCCCAGGGGGTCACCCATCCTAGTACTGCTCTTGCCCAAGCACGCATAACTTCAGATTTCTGATAAGATCAGGTGCATCAGTGCTGGTATGATCGCACCCAACAGTGAATGAATTCTTTATTGTTTTTCTCTCGAATTGCGGATCACAGGAACATGAGCTGCAGTTTCAAATGGACATAACTTTCGATCGGCTAAGAGTTACGGGAGCTTCAGCCTGCTCACGCGAAGCTCCTCTCGATACCTACAGCAAGTATCTCGGTCTAAGAGGCGGAGACGCTCAAATTACAACCCGAAGATGGTCTTTTGGGGCGTTTTTCCCGTAAGGCGCTCTGGGACCCACCAAAGCGGCCCGCTTCACCCAGATCGCACGTTCATGTCATGTGATTAAGTCTATTGCATATTTTCTATCAGCGGATTGGACTGAAAGAGTCGAAAATAGGACGGCGAGAAATCTGAAAAACAAGAATTACGAGTAAGAAAAAAAGAAATTAAAGAAAAAGGGGTGCAATACGAGGACTTCCCAGGGGATCACCCATCCTAGTACTGCTCTCGCTCAAGCACGCTTAACTTCGGAGTTCTGATGGGATCCGGTGCATTAGTGCTGGTATGATCGCACCCAACAGTGAATGAATTCTTTATGGTTTTGTCTCTCGAATTGCGAATCGGAGGAACAGGAGCTGCAGTTTCAAACAGACATAACTTTCGATCGGCTAAGAGTTACGGGAGCTTCAACCTGCTCACGCGATGCTCCTCTCGATACCTACAGCAAGTATCTCGGTCTAAGAGACGGAGAAGCTCAATTTCAAACCCGAAGATATTCTTTGGGGGCATTTTTCCCGTAGGGCATGCTGGGACCTACCAAAGTGGCCCACGTCAACCAGATCGCACGTTCACGTCGTGTGATTCAGTCTATTTCATCTTTTCAATCCGCGGATTGGACTGAAAGAGTCGGAAATAGGACGGAGAGGAATCGGAAGAACAATATTTACGAGTAAGAAAAAAAGAAACTAATAAAAAAATGGGTGCAACACGAGGACTTCCCAGGGGGTCACCCATCCTAGTACTGCTCTTGCCCAAGCACGCATAACTTCAAAGTTCTGATGGGATCCTGTGCATTAGTGCTGATATGATCGCACCCAACAGTGAATGAATTTTTATTTTTTTGTCTCTCGAATTGCGGATCGGAGGAACAGGTGCTGCAGTTTCAAACGTACATAACTTTCGATCGGCTGAGAGTTACTGGAGCTTCAGCCTACTCACGCGAAGCTCCACTTGATACCTATAGTGCGTATCTCGGTTCAAGAGACGAAGACGCTCAAATGCAAAAATGGAGATGGTCTTTCGGGACATTTTTCCCGTATGTCGTGCTGGGACCCACCGAAGCGGCCCGCGTTATCCAGATCGCACGTTCACATCGTATGATTCAGTCTATTGCATCTTTTCTATCCGCGGATTGGACTGAAAGAGTCAGAAATAGGACGGCGAGGAATCGAAAGAACAAGAAGTACGAGTAAGAAAAAAAGAAATTAATGAAGAAAGGGGTGCAACACGAGGACTTCCCAAGGGGTCACCCATCCTAGTACTGCTCTCGCCCAAGCACGCTTAACTTCGAAGTTCTGATGGGATCCGGTGCATTAGTGCTGGTATGATCACACCCAACAGGAGCTGCAGTTTCAAACGGACATAACTTTCGATCGGCTAAGAGTTACGGGAGCTTCAACCTGCTCACGCGAAGCTCCTCTCGATACCTACTGCAAGTATCTCGGTCTAAGAGACGGAGAAGCTCAAATTCAAACCCGAAGATAGTCTTTGGGGGCATTTTTCCCATAGGGCATGCTGGGACCCACCGAAGTGGCCCACGTCAACCAGATCGCACGTTCACATCGTGTGATTCAGTCTATTGCATCTTTTCAATCCGCGGATTGGACTGAAAGAGTCGGAAATAGGACGGAGAGGAATCGGAAGAACAATATGTACGAGTAAGAAAAAAAGAAACTAATAAAAAAATGGGTGCAACACGAGGACTTCCCAGGGGGTCACCCATCCTAGTACTGCTCTTGCCCAAGCACGCATAACTTCAGAGTTCTGATGGGATCCTGTGCATTAGTGCTGGTATGATCGCACCCAACAGTGAATGATTTGTTTATTTTTTTGTCTCTCGAATTGCGGATCGGAGGAACAGGAGCTGCAGTTTCAAACGTACATAACTTTCGATCAGCTGAGAGTTACTCGAGCTTCAGCCTGCTCACGCGAAGCTCCAATTGATACCTATAGTGCGTATCTCGGTTCAAGAGACGAAGACGCTCAAATGCAAAAATGGAGATGGTCTTTCGGGGCATTTTTCCCGTATGTCATGCTGGGACCCACCGAAGCGGCCTGCGTTACCCAGATCGCACGTTCACATCGTATGATTCAGTCTATTGCATCTTTTCTATCCGCGGATTGGACTGAAAGAGTCGGAAATAGGACGGCGAGGAATCGAAAGAACAAGAAGTACGAGTAAGAAAAAAAGAAATTAATGAAGAAATGGGTGCAACACGAGGACTTCCCAAGGGGTCACCCATCCTAGTATTGCTCTCGCCCAAGCACGCTTAACTTCGAAGTTCTGATGGGATCCGGTGCATTAGTGCTGGTATGATCACACCCAACAGGAGCTGCAATTTCAAACGGACATAACTTTCGATCGGCTAAGAGTTACGGGAGCTTCAGCCTGCTCACGCGAAGCTCCTCTCAATACCTACAGCAAGTATCTCGGTCTAAAAGACGTAGACGCTCAAATTACAACCCGAAGATGGTCTTTCGTGGCGTTTTTCTCGTAGGGCGCGTTGGGACCCACCGAAGCGGTCCGCGTCACCCAGATCGCACGTTTTACATTAAGTCTATTGCATCTTTTCTATCCGCGTATTGGACTGAAAGAGTCATAAATAGGACGGCGACGAATCGGAAAAACAAGAAGTACGAGTAAGAAAAAAATAAATTAATGAAAAAGGGGTGCAACACGAGGACTTTCCAGGGGGTCACCCATCCTTGTAATGCTCTCGTGCAAGCTTGCTTGACTTCGGAGTTTTGATGGGATCCGGTGCATTAGTGCTGGTATGATCACACCCAACATTGAATGAATTCTTTATTGTTTTGTCTCTCGAATTGCGGATCGGAGGAACAGGAGCTGCAGTTTCAAACGGACATAACTTTCGATCTACTGAGAGTTACGGGAGCTTCAGCCTGCTCACGTGAAGCTCTTCTCCATATATACATCGCGTATCTCGGTCTAAGAGACGGAAAAGCTCAAATTCAAATCCGGAGATGGTTTTTGGGGGCATTTTTCCCGTAGGGCACGTTGGGACCCACCGAAGTGGCTTGCGTCACCCAGATCGCATGTTCACATCGTGTGATTCAGTCTATTGCATCTTTTCTATCCGCGGATTGGATTGAAAGAGTCAAAAATATGATGGAGAGGAATCGGAAGAACACGATGTATGAGTAAGAAAAAAAGAAACTAATAAAAAAAGGGTGCAACACGAGGACTTCCCAGGGGGTCACCCATCTTAGTACTGCTCTTGCCCAAGCACGCATAACTTCGGAGTTCTGATGGGATCCTGTGCATTAGTGTAGGTATGATCGCACCCAACAGTGAATGAATTCTTTATTTTTTTGTCTCTCGAATTGCGGATTAGAGGAACAGGAGCTGCAGTTTCATACGGACATAACTTTCGATCGGCTAAGTGTTACGGGAGCTTCAGCCTGCTCACGCGAAGCTCCTCTCGATACCTACAACAAGTATCTCGGTCTTAGAGACGGAGACGCTCAAATTACAACCCGGAGATGGTCTTTCATGGCGTTTTTCTTGTAGGGCGCGCTGGGACCCACCGAAGCGGCCCGCATCACCTAGATCGCACGTTCACGTCGTGTGATTAAGTCTATTGCATATTTTCTATCAGCGGATTGGACTGAAAGAGTCGAAAATAGGACGGCGAGAAATCTGAAAAACAAGAATTACGAGTAAGAAAAAAAGAAATTAATGAAAAAGGGGTGCAACACGAGGACTTTCCAGGGGATCACCCATCCTAGTAATGCTCTCGCTCAAGCACGCTTAACTTCGGAGTTCTGATGGGATCCGGTGCATTAGTGCTGGTATCATCGCACCCAACAGTGAATGAATTCTTTATGGTTTTGTCTCTCGAATTGCGAATCGGAGGAACAGGAGCTGCAGTTTCAAACGGACATAACTTTCGATCGGCTAAGAGTTACGGGAGCTTCAACCTGCTCACGCGAAGCTCCTCTCGATACCTACAGCAAGTATCTCGGTCTAAAAGACGTAGACGCTCAAATTACAACCCGAAGATGGTCTTTCGTGGCGTTTTTCTCGTAGGGCGCGTTGGGACCCACCGAAGCGGTCCGCGTCACCCAGATCGCACGTTTTACATTAAGTCTATTGCATCTTTTCTATCCGCGTATTGGACTGAAAGAGTCGGAAATAGGACGGAGAGGAATCGGAAGAACAATATGTACGAGTAAGAAAAAAAGAAACTAATAAAAAAAGGGGTGCAACACGAGGACTTCCCAGGGGTCACCCATCCTAGTACTGCTCTTGCCCAAGCACGCATAACTTCAGAGTTCTGATGGGATCATGTGCATTAGTGCTGGTATGATCGCACCCAACAGTGAATGAATTTTTTATTTTTTTGTCTCTCGAATTGCGGATTGGAGGAACAGGAGCTGCAGTTTCAAACGTACATAACTTTCGATCGGCTGAGAGTTACTGGAGCTTCAGCCTGCTCACGCGAAGCTCCACTTGATACCTATAGTGCGTATCTCGGTTCAAGAGATGAAGATGCTCAAATGCAAAAATGGAGATGGTCTTTCGGGGCATTTTTCCCGTATGTCGTGCTGGGACCCACCGAAGCGGCCCGCGTTACCCAGATCGCACGTTCACATCGTATGATTCAGTCAATTGCATCTTTTCTATCCGCGGATTGGACTGAAAGAGTCAGAAATAGGACGGCGAGGAATCGAAAGAACAAGAAGTACGAGTAAGAAAAAAAAAATTAATGAAGAAAGGGGTGCAACACGAGGACTTCCCAAGGGGTCACCCATCCTAGTACTGCTCTCGCCCAAGCACGCTTAACTTCGAAGTTCTGATGGGATCCGGTGCATTAGTGCTGGTATGATCACACCCAACAGGAGCTGCAGTTTCAAACGGACATAACTTTCGATCGGCTAAGAGTTACGGGAGCTTCAACCTGCTCACGCGAAGCTCCTCTTGATACCTACAGCAAGTATCTCGGTCTAAGAGACGGAGAAGCTCAAATTAAAACCCGAAGATAGTCTTTGGGGGCATTTTTCCCGTAGGGCATGCTGGGACCCACCGAAGTGGCCCACGTCAACCAGATCGCACGTTCACGTCGTGTGATTCAGTCTATTGCATCTTTTCAATCCGCGGATTGGACTGAAAGAGTCGGAAATAGGACGGAGAGGAATCGGAAGAACAATATGTACGAGTAAGAAAAAAAGAAACTAATAAAAAAAGGGGTGCAACACGAGGACTTCCCAGGGGGTCACCCATCCTAGTACTGCTCTTGCCCAAGCACGCATAACTTCAGAGTTCTGATGGGATCCTGTGCATTAGTGCTGGTATGATCGCACCCAACAGTGAATGAATTTTTTATTTTTTTGTCTCTCGAATTGCGGATCGGAGGAACAGGAGCTGCAGTTTCAAATGTACATAACTTTCGATCGGCTGAAAGTTACTCGAGCTTCAGCCTGCTCACGCGAAGCTCCACTTGATACCTATAGTGCGTATCTCGGTTCAAGAGACGAAGACGCTCAAATGCAAAAATGGAGATGGTCTTTCGGGGCATTTTTCTCGTATGTCGTGCTGGGACCCACCAAAGCGGCCCACGTTACCCAGATCGCACGTTCACATCGTATGATTCAGTCTATTGCATCTTTTCTATCCGCGGATTGGACTGAAAGAGTCGGAAATAGGACAGCGAGGAATCGAAAGAACAAGAAGTACGAGTAAGAAAAAAAGAAATTAATGAAGAAAGGGGTGCAACACGAGGACTTCCCAAGGGGTCACCCATCCTAGTACTGCTCTCGTCCAAGCACGCTTAACTTCGAAGTTCTGATGGGATCCGGTGCATTAGTGCTGGTATGATCACACCCAACAGGAGCTGCAGTTTCAAACGGACATAACTATCGATCGGCTAAGAGTTACGGGAGCTTCAGCCTGCTCACGCGAAGCTCCTCTCGATACCTACAGAAAGTATCTCGGTCTAAAAGACGGAGACGCTCAAATTACAACCCGAAGATGGCCTTTCGTGGCGTTTTTCTCGTAGGGCGCGTTGGGACCCACCGAAGCGGTCCGCGTCACCCAGATCGCACGTTCACATTAAGTCTATTGCATCTTTTCTATCCGCGTATTGGACTGAAAGAGTCAGAAATAGGACGGCGACGAATCGGAAAAACAAGAAGTACGAGTAAGAAAAAAATAAATTAATGAAAAAGGGGTGCAACACGAGGACTTTCCAGGGGGTCACCCATCCTTGTAATGCTCTCGTGCAAGCACGCTTGACTTCGGAGTTCTGATGGGATCCGGTGCATTAGTGCTAGTATGATCACACTCAACATTGAATGAATTCTTTATTGTTTTGTCTCTCGAATTGCGGATCGGAGGAACAGGAGCTGCAGTTTCAAACGAACATAACTTTCGATCTACTGAGAGTTACGGGAGCTTCAGCCTGCTCACGTGAAGCTCTTCTCCATATATACATCGCGTATCTCGGTCTAAGAGACGGAAAAGCTCAAATTCAAATCCGGAGATGGTTTTTGGGGGCATTTTTCCCGTAGGGCACGTTGGGACCCACCGAAGTGGCTTGCGTCACCCAGATCGCACGTTCACATCGTGTGATTTAGTCTATTGCATCTTTTCTATCCGCGGATTGGATTGAAAGAGTCGGAAATATGATGGAGAGGAATCGGAAGAACACGATGTACGAGTAAGAAAAAAAGAAACTAATAAAAAAGGGTGCAACACGAGGACTTCCCAAGGGGTCACCCATCTTAGTACTGCTCTTGCCCAAGCACTCATAACTTCAGAGTTCTGATGGGATCATGTGCATTAGTGTAGGTATGATCGCACCCAACAGTGAATGAATTCTTTATTTTTTTGTCTCTCGAATTGCGGATCAAAGGAACAGGAGCTGCAGTTTCATACGGACATAACTTTCGATCGGCTAAGTGTTACGGGAGCTTCAGCCTGCTCACACGAAGCTCCTCTCGATACCTACAGCAAGTATCTCGGTCTTAGAGACGGAGACGCTCAAATTACAACCCGGAGATGGTCTTTCATGGCGTTTTTCCCGTAGGGCGCGCTGGGACCCACCGAAGCGGCCCGCATCACTTAGATCGCACGTTCACGTCGTGTGATTAAGTCTATTGCATCTTTTATATCCGCAGATTGGACTGAAAGAGTCGGAAATAGGACGGCAAGGAATCGGAAAAAAAAGAAGTACGAGTAAGAAAAAAAGAAATTAATGAAAAATGGGTGCAACACGAGGACTTCCCAGGAGGTCAACCATCCTAGTACTTCTCTCGCCCAAGCACGCTTTACTTCGGAGTTCTTATCGCACCCAACAGTGAAAGAATTCTTTATTTTTTTGTCTCTCAAATTGCGGATCGGAGGAACAGGAGCTGCAGTTTCAAACGGACATAACTTTAGATCGGCTGAGAGTTACTGGAGCTTCAGCCTGCTCACTCAAAGCTTTACTCGATACCTATAGTGCGTATCTCGGTTAAAGAGACGGATACGCTCAAATTCCAAAATGGAGATGGTCTTTCGGGGCATTTTTCCCGTAAGTTGCGCTGGGACCCACCGAACCGCCCCGCGTCACCTAAATCGCACGTTCACATCGTATGATTCAGTCTATTGCATCTTTTCTATCCGCGGATTGGACTGAAAGTGTAGGAATTAGGACGGCGAGGAATCGAAAGAACAAGAAGTACGAGTAAGAAAAAAAGAAATTAATGAAAAAAAGGGTGCAACACGAGGACTTCCCAGGAGGTCAACCATCCTAGTACTACTCTCGCCCAAGCACGCTTAACTTCGGAGTTCTGATGGGATCCGGTGAATTAGTGCTGGTATGATCACACCCAACAGTGAATGAATTCTTTATAGTTTTTCTCTCGAATTGCGGATCGGAGGAACAGGGGCTGAAGTTTCAAACGAACATAACTTTCAATCGGCTAAGAGTTACGGGAGCTTCAGCCTCCTCACGCGAAGCTCCTCTTGATACCTACAGCAAGTATCTCGGTCTAAGAGACGGAGACGCTCAAATTACAACCCAGAGATGGTTTTTCGTGCCGTTTTTCCTGTATGGCGCGCTGGGACCCACTGAAGCGGCCCGCGTCACCCAGATCGCACGTTCACGTCGTGTGATTAAATCTATTGCATCTTTTCTATCCGCAGATTGGACTGAAAGAGTCGGAAATAGGATGGAGAGGAATCGGAAAAACAAGAAGTACGAGTAAGAAAAAAAGAAATTAATGAAAAAGGGGTGCAACACGAGGACTTCCCAGGGGGTCACCCATCCTCCTAGTACTGCTCTCGCCCAAGCACGCTTAACTTCGGAGTTCTGGTGGGATCCGATGTATTAGTGCTGGTATGATCGCACCCAACAGTGAACGAATTCTTTATTTTTTTGTCTCTCGAATTGCGGATCGGAGGAACAGGAGCTGCAGTTTCAAACGGACATAACTTTCGATCTGCTGAGTGTTACGGGAGCTTCAGCCTGCTCACGCGAAGTTCTTCTCGATACCTACAGCGCGTATCTCGGTCTGAGAGATGGAGAAGCTCAAATTCAAACCCGAAGATGGTCTTTGGGGGCATTTTTCCCGTAGGGCGTGCTGGGACCCACCGAAGTGGCCCGCAACATCCAGATCGCACGTTCACGTCGTGTATTTCAGTCTATTGCATCTTTTCTATCCACGGATTGGACTCAAAGAGTCGGAAATAGGACGGAGAGGAATCGGAAGAACAAGATGTACAAGTAAGAAAAAAAGAAACTAATAAAAAAAAAAGGGTGCAACACGAGGACTTCCCAGGGGGTCACCAATCCTAGTACTGCTCTTGCCCAAGCACGCATAACTTCGGAGTTCTGATGGGATCCGGTGCATTAGTGCTGGTATGATCGCACCCAACAGTGAATGAATTCTTTATTTTTTGTCTCTCGAATTTCGGATCAGAGGAACAGGAGCTGCAGTTTCAAACGGACATAACTTTCGATCGGCTAAGAGTTACTGGAGCTTCAGCCTGCTCACGCGAAGCTCTACTCGATACCTATAGTGCGTATATCGGTTAAAGAGACAAAGACGCTCAAATTCCAAAATGAATATGGTCTTTCGGGGCATTTTTCCCGTATGTTGCGCTGGGACCCACCGAAGCGGCCCGCATCCCCCAAATCGCACGTTAAAATCGTATGATTTAGTCTATTGCATCTTTTCTATCCGCGGATTGGACTGAAAGAGTAGGAAATAGGACGGAGAGGAATCGAAAGAACAAGAAGTACGAGTAAGAAAAAAAGAAATTAATGAAAAAAGGGGTGCAACACGAGGACTTCCCAGGGGGTCACACATCCTAGTACTACTCTCGCCCAAGCACGCTTAACTTTGGAGTTCTGATGAGATCCGGTGCATTAGTGCTGGTAAGATCTCACCCAACAGTGAATGAATTCTTTATTGTTTTGTCTCTCGAATTGCGGATCGGAGGAACAGGAGCTGCAGTTTCAAACGGACATAAATTTCGATCGGCTGAGAGTTACTGGAGCTTAAGCCTACTCACGCGAAGCTCCATTCGATACCTATACTGCATATCTCGGTTAAAGAGATGGAGACGCTCAAATTCCGAAAGGGAGATGGTCTTTCGGGGCATTTTTCCCGTATGTCGCGCTGGGACCCACCGAAGCGGCCCGCGTCACCCAGATCGCACGTTCACATCTTATGATTCAGTCTATTGCATCTTTTCTATCCGCAGATTGGACTGAAAGAGTCAGAAATAGGACGGCGAAGAATCGAAAGAACAAGAATTACGAGTAAGAAAAAAAGATATTAATGAAAAAAGGGGTGCAACACGAGGGCTTCCCGGGGGGCACCCATCCTAGTACTTCTCTCGCCCAAGCATGCTTAACTTCGAAGTTCTGATTGGATCCGGTGCATTAGTGCTGGAATGATCGAATCCAACAGTGAATGAATTCTTTATTGTTTTGTCTCTCGAATTGCGGATCGAAGGAATAGGAGCTGCAGTTTCAAACAGACATAACCTTCGATCGGCAAAGAGTTACGGGAGCTTCAACCTGCTCACGCGAAGCTCCTCTCGATACCTACAGCAAGTATCTCGGTCTAAGGGATGAAGACGCTCTAATTACAACCCGGAGATGGTCTTTCGGGGCGTTTTTCCCACAGGGCGCGCTGGGACCCACCGAAGCGGCCCGCATCACCCAGATCGCACGTTCACGTCGTGTGATTCAGTCTATTGCATCTTTTCTATCCGCGGATTGGACTGAAGGAGTCGGAAATAGGACGGAAAGTAATGGGAAGAACAAGATGTACGAGTAAGAAAAAAAGAAACAAATAAAAAAAGGGGTGCAACATGAGGACTTCCCGGGGGGTCAACCATCCTAGTGCTGCTCTTGCCCAAGCACGCATAAATTCGGAGTTCTGATGGGAACCGGTGCATTAGTGCTGGTATGATCGCACCCAATAGTGAATGAATTCTTTATTTTTTTGTCTCTCAAATTGCGGATTGGAGGAATAGGAGCTGCAGTTTCAAACGGACATAGCTTTCGATCGGCTGAGAGTTACTGGAGCTTCAGCCTGCTCACGCGAAGCTCCATTCGATACCTATAGTGCGTATCTCGGTTAAAGAGACGGAGATGCTCAAATTCCAAAACAAAGATGCTCTTTCGGGGCATTTTTCCCGTATGTCGTGCTGGGACCCATCGAAGCGGCCCGCGTCGCCCAGATCGCATGTTCACATCGTATGATTCAGTCTATTGCATCTTTTCTATCCGCAGATTGGACTGAAAGAGTCGGAAATAGGACGGCGAGGAATCGAAAGAACAAGAAATACGAGCAAGAAAAAAAAGAAATTAATGAAAAAAGGAGTGCAACACGAGAACTTCCCAGGGGGTCACACATCCTAGTACAGCTCTCGCCCGAGCACGCTTAACTTCGGAGTTCTGATGGGATCTGGTGCATTAGTGTTGGTATGATCGCACCCAACAGTGAATGAATTTTTTATTGTTTTGTCTTTTGAATTGCGGATCGGAGGAACAGGAGCTGCAGTTTCAAACGAACCAAACTTTCGATCTACTGAGAGTTACGGGAGCTTCAGCCTGCTCACGTGAAGCTCTTCTCGATACCCACAGCGCGTATCTTGGTCTAAGATACGGAGAAGCTCAAATTTAAACCCGAAGATGGTCTTTGGGGGCATTTTTCCCGTAGGGCGTGCTGGGACCCATCGAAGCAGCCCGCGTCACTCAGATCGCATGTTCACGTCGTGTGATTTAGTCTATTGCATCTTTTCAATCCGCGGATTGGACTGAAAGAGTCGGAAATAGGATTGAGGGGAATCGGAAGAACAGGATGTACGAGTAAGAAAAAAAAGAAACTAATAAAAAAAGGGGTGCAACACGAGGACTTCCCAGGGGGTCACCCATCCTAGTACTGCTCTTACCCAAGCACGCATAACTTGGGAGTTCTGATGGGATCCGGTGCATTAGTGCTGCTATGATCGCACCCAACAGTGAATGAATTCTTTATTTTTTTGTCTCTCGAATTGCGGATCGGAGGAACAGGAGCTGCAGTTTCAAATGGACATAACTTTCGATCGGCTGAGAATTACTGGAGCTTAAGCCTGCTCACGCGAAGCTCCACTCGATACCTATAGTGCGTATCTTGGTTAAAGAGACGGTGACGCTCAAATTCCAAAACGGAGATGGTCTTACGGGGCATTTTTCCCGTATGTCGCGCTGGGACCCAGCGAAGCGGCCCGCGTCACCCAGATTGCACGTTCATATCGAATGATTCAGTCTATTGCATCTTTTCTATGCACGGATTGGACTGAAAGAGTCGGAAATAGGACGGCGAGGAATCGAATGAACAAGAAGTACGAGTAAGAAAAAAAGAAAATATTGAAAAAAGGGGTGCAACACGAGGTTTTTTAAAGGGGTCACCCATCCTAGTACTGCTCTCACCCAAGCCTGCTTAACTTTGGAGTTCTGATGGGATCCGGTGCATTAGTGCTGGTATGATCGCACCCAACAGTGAATGAATTCTTTATTGTTTTGTCTCTCGAATTGCGGATCGGAGGAACAGGAGCTGCAGTTTCAAACAGACATAACTTTCTATCGGCTAAGAGTTACGGGAGCTTCAGCCTGCTCACACGAAGCTCCTCTCGATACCTACAGCAAGTATCTCGGTCTAAGAGACGGAGACGCTCAAATTACAACCCGGAGATATTCTTTCGGGGCTATTTCCCGTATGGCACGCTGGGACCTACCAAAGCGGCCCGCATCACCCAGATCGCACATTCACGTCGTGTGATTAAGTCTATTGCATCTTTTCTATCCGCGTATTGGACTGAAAGAGTCGGAAATAGGACGGAGAGGAATCGGAAGAACAAGATGTACGAGTAAGAAAAAAAGAAACTAATAAAAAAGGGGTGCAACACGAATACTTTCGAGGGGGTCACACATCCTAGTACTGCTCTCGCCCAAGCACGCTTAACTTTAGAGTTCTGATGGGATCCGGTGCATTAGTGCTGGTATGATCGCAACCAACAGTGAATGAATTCTTTATTGTTTTGTCTCTCGAATTGCGGATCGGAGGGACAGGAGCTGCAGTTTCAAATGGACATAAATTTCGATCGGCTAAGAGTCACGGGAGCTTCAGCCTGCTCACACGAAGCTCCTCTCGATACCTACAGAAAGTATCTCGGTCTAAGAGACGGAGATGCTCAAATTACAACCCGGAGATGGTCTTTTGGGGCATGTTTCCCATAGGGCGTGCTGGGACCTACCGAAGCGGCCCGCATCACCCAAATCGCACGTTCACATCATATGATTAAGTGTATTGCATCTTTTCTATCTGCGGATTGGACTGAAAGAGTCGGAAATAGGACGGAGAGGAATCGGAAGAACAAGATGTACGAGTAAGAAAAAAAGAAACTAATAAAAAAAAGGGTGCAACACGAGGACTTCTCAGGGGGTCACCCATCCTAGTACTGCTATTGCCCAAGCACGCATAACTTCGGATTTCTGATGGGATCCGGTGCATTAGTGCTGGTATGATCGCACCCAATAGTGAATGAATTCTATATTTTTTTGTCTCTCGAATTGCGGATCGGAGGAACAGGAGCTGCAGTTTCAAACGGACATAACTTTCGATCGGCTGAGATTTACTGGAGCTTCAGCCTGCTCACGCGAAGCTCTACTCGATACCTATAGTGCGTATCTCGGTTAAAGAGACGGAGACGCTCAAATTCCAAAATGGAGATGGTCTTTCGGGGTATTTTTCCCGTATGTTGCGCTGGGACCCACCGAAGCGGCCCGCATCACCCAGATCGCACGTTCACATTATATGATTCAGTATATTGGATATTTTCTATCCGCGGATTGGACTGAAAGAGTCGGAAATAGGACGGCGAGGAATCGAAAAAACTAGAAGTACGAGTAAGAAAAAAAGTAATTAATGAAAAAAGGGGTGCAACACGAGGACTTCCCAAGGGGTCACACATCCTAGTACTGCTCTCGCCTAAGCACGCTTAACTTCGGAGTTCTGATGGGATTCGGTGCATTAGTGCTGGTATGATCGCACCCAACAGTGAATGAATTCTTTATTGTTTTGTCTCTCGAATTGTGGATCGGAGGAACAGGAGCTGCAGTTTCAAACGGACATAACTTTCGATCTGCTGAGAGTTACGGGAGCTTCAGCCTGCTCACGCGAAGCTCTTCTCGATACCTACAGCGCGTATCTCGGTCTAAGAGACGGAGAAGCTCAAATTCAAACCTGGAGATGGTCTTTGGGGGCATTTTTCCCCGTAGGGCGCGCTGGGACCCAACGAAGTGGCCCGCGTCACCCAGATCACAAGTTCACGTCGTGTGATTCAGTCTATTGCATATTTTCTATCCGCAGATTGGATTGAAAGAGTCGGAAATAGGACGGAGAGGAATCGGAAGAACAAGATGTACGAGTAAGAAAAAAAAACTAATAAAAAAAGGGGTGCAACACGAGGACTTTCCAAGGGGTCACCCATCCTAGTACTGCTCTTGCCCAAGCACGCATAACTTCAGAGTTCTGATGGGATCCAGTGCATTAGTGATGGTATGATCGCACCCAACAGTGAATGAATTTTTTTTTTTGTCTCTCGAATTGCGGATCGGAGAAACAGGAGCTGCAGTTTCAAACGGACATAAATTTCGATCGGCTGAGAGTTACTTGAGCTTCAGCCTTCTCACGCGAAGCTCCACTCGATACCTATAGTGTGTATCTCGGTTAAAAAGATGGAGACGCTCAAATTCCAAAACGGAGATGCTCTTTCGGGGCATTTTTCCCGTATGTCGCGCTGGGACCCATCGAAGCGGACCGCGTCACCCAGATCGCACATTCACATCGTATGATTCAGTCTATTGCATCTTTTCTATCCACGGATTGGACTGAAAGAGTCGGAAATAGGACGGAGAGGAATCGAAAGAACAAGAAGTACGAGTAAGAAAAAAAAGAAATTAATGAAAAAAGGAGTGCAACACGAGGACTTCCCAGGGGGTCACCCATCCTAGTACTGCTCTAGCCCAAGCACGCTTTACTTCGGAGTTCTGATAGAATCCGGTGCATTAGTGCTGGTATGATCGCACCCTACAGTGAATGAATTCTTTATTGTTTTGTCTCTCGAATTGCGGATCGGAGGAACAGGAGCTGCAGTTCAAACGGACATAACTTTCGATCGGCTAAGAGTTACGGGAGCTTCTGCCTGCTCACGCAAAGCTTCTCTCGATACCTACAGCAAGTATCTCGGTCTAAGAGACAGAGACGCTCAAATTACATCCCAGAGATGGTCTTTTAGGGTGTTTTTCCCGTAGGGCGCGCTGGGACCCACTGAAGCGGCCCAGATCGCATGTTCACGTCGTGTGATTAAGTCTAAATGCATCTTTTCTATCCGCGGATTGGACTGAAAGAGTCGGAAATAGGACGACAAGGAATCGGAAAAACAAGAAGTACGAGTAAGAAAAAAAAAATTAATGAAAAAGGGGTGCAACATGAGGACTTCCCAGGGGGTCACACATCTTACTACTGTTCTCGCCCGAGCAAGCTTAACTTCGGAGTTCTGATGGGATTCGGTGCATTAGTTTTGGTATGATCGCACCCAAAAGTGAATGAATTCTTTATTGTTTGTCTCTCGAATTGCGGATCGGAGGAACAGGAGCTGCAGTTTCAAACGAACATAAATTTTGATCTGCTGAGAGTTACGGGAGCTTCAGCCTGCTCACGTGAAGCTCTTCTCGATACCCACAACATGTATCTCGGTCTAAGAGACGGAGAAGCTCAAATTCAAACCCGGAGAAGGTCTTTGGGGGCATTTTTCCCGTAGGGCGCGTTGGGACCCACCAAAATGGCCCGCATCACCCAGATCGCACGTTCACGTCGTGTGATTCAGTCTATTGCATCTTTTCAATCCGCGGATTAGACTAAAAGAGTCGGAAATAGGACGGAGAGGAATCGGAAGAACAGGATGTACGAGTAAGAAAAAAAGAAACAAATAAAAAAAGGGGTGCAACACGAGGACTTCCCAGGGGGTCACCCATCCTAGTACTGCGCTTACCTAAGCACGCATAACTTCGGAGTTTTGATGGGATCCGGTGCATTAGTGCTGCTATGATCGCACCCAACAGTGAATGAATTCTTTATTTTTTTGTCTCTCGAACTGCGGATCGGAGGAACAGGAGCTGCATTTTCAAACGGACATAACTTTTGATCGACTGAGAGTTACTTGAGCTTCAGCCTGCTCACGCGAAACTCCACATGATACCTATAGTACGTATCTAGGTTAAAGAGATGGAGACGCTCAAATTCCAAAACGAAGATGGTTTTACGGGGCTTTTTTCCCGTATGTCTCGCTGGGACCCACCGAAGCGGCCCGCGTCACCCAGATCGCACGTTCACATCGAATAATTCAGTCTATTGCATCTTTTCTATCTGCGGATTGGACTGAAAAAGTCGGAAATAGGACGGCGAGGAATCGAAAGAACAAGAAGTACGAGTAAGAAAAAAAAGAAATTAATGAAAAAAAAGAGTGCAACACGAGGACTTCCCAAGGGGTCACCCATCCTAGTACTGCTCTAGCCCAAGCACGCTTTACTTCGGAGTTCTGATGGGATCCGGTGCATTAGTGAAAGAGTGGGTGCCCGGTGAGCCAACTTGTGGCTAAGGGCTTTGATGACTCTTTGTATAAACAATCTTTTGTTTAATATAATTTACACTTTTATTAATGACAATGACTTTATCTTTCTTCATATTGTTTATTGTGATATACTATTGTTGTTTTGATAAAGACCTTGAATATACTATAGTGTATGTAAGATATGGTAGAACATGGGGATGTCTATCATGAAACACATCTTATAGTCACGGTATATTCTAAACTGTTCCTAGTCGATTGAGCCGTTCGATAATAAGGATAAGGATCGTTCGAGTTTGAGACTAGCATTTGCGATGCAGAGTACCACATTTCATTGGTAAGGAACATAGAGATGTTCGAAGCATGCAAATGGATATTCATACGATGAATGATCGAACTACCCTATCCGGACTTTCCAAGTGGTTATCACTTATCGAGTGAATAAAGTCCGCGGTTTTGGTTGTACACCATTAGTCCTTACTACTTGAAACATCATTGAGACTCTATATGCTAGTACTGTGCTTTGACTCGTTTACCGACTCTATTGGGGTCATCAGGTGTCGGGATTGGGTACAGTTACAACACATATAGGAGTCAATGCTTTGTTGTCAAGGATTCACCACATACTTGCGAGTGTGGATATCCTATGCGATCTGAGGAGATATTAGTGTGACGAATCTCTGGCCAGAGTACATGATGTGTTTTAAGAAATGGTTTCTTAGTAGCACATGCGATGTCACTATTTGATCTTCAAGATGTATTGCATAGTTATCGAATCTAGAACGACTCTCGATTTACCCATGGTTGTTGATTCGATCGGGATATATGGATGAAGCGACCGTACTGTACGCTAACCAAAATCTATTGGTTCTTGCAGGCACTATCAGTGATACCTAGGGAATCATGGGGCGATGTTGCTAGGCGCTCTTACCATGATTCGATGGGCAAGTCGGAAATTGTTGTTCCGAGTCACAAGGAGTTGTGAGCCCACGGCTAGCTGTATCCCTGAACCATTGAGGGTCACACAGAGTAATGGATTTTTAATCCCCGTTGAGATAGTTAAATTTAAAGAGTTAAATTTAATGAACAAAGAAGTTGGACTTCTTATTTAAGAGTAGAGGAGTAAGATTTCCTAAAATGACATAGGGATGGGAATTTTTGGAAATCACTGAATTCGGATTCAGAAAAATTTATCTTGACTTTAAAAGGTGCAGAAATGGTTTCTATGCACATTGGTGAAATCGGTTTATCAATCAGAGTCACGATGAATTTTATATTAATTTCTGAACATGCGGGCTTTGCTTGTCGGGCTTGAACTTATGACTAATGGGCCCTAAGCTGTTAGCGGCCTACATTATAAATAAGTTAATGCAGTACAGAAATTACACACAACAGGTCACAATTTTCAAAAAAACCCTAGTATTTTTCTCTAACAGTGGCCGCCCCCGTCCCCTCTGCTCAGGAAAATCCAGCCTGTGAATTTTGAATTACAGTCTGGTTTAACGGATCAAATTCGTTAATTCTCTTCGTAGAAACTTCTGATAGATTTTCTAGTGCAATCTATCAGAGGGATTAAATCTCTGTTCGTGGACCTGATTGAAGAATAATTCGTCCATCAGTTCCTGGGAGATACAACAAGAGCAGAGCAATCTGTTGGTGTCCATAATCTCGATTCGAGATTGGAGGTAAAAATTTATAATTGTTATTTAATTTTTACACACACAATTTAATCGTAAAGTTTTGATACCCATTATGGAATCGTTCCATATAAATTTTTAAACTTCCGCTGCACCGGGTATCAATTCTGATTGATCTGATCGCCGTTCTCCAACAGTGGTATCAGAGCCAGGTTGCTCAGATCAAGCGATTAAATTAATCGATTGTACAAAAAAATTTTTAAGCCTCGGTTTTTGAAACATAATAAATATTTTAAAAATAAAAAATAAAAAAAAATTTCGGGCAAAACCCGGGCAGCGATTGGATCGCTGCCCGGGTGGGGGGGGCAGCGATGGTCGCTGCCCAGCGCAGCGCTAGGCGCTGCGCAGGGCGGCGCACGGCGCTGCCCATGGGCAGCGATCGTCACTGCCCTAGGGGTAGCCGGGCTGCCCGGCCCGAGCCCTTTGGGGCGCGGGCAGCACGGGAGCGTCCCGGGCGGCCCGCGGAAAAATTAATTTTTTAATTTTAAAATTAAAATTTTAATATGTTAAAATTCTATTTTTGGTTCAATCGAAAATTATTTTTGATTGGTCCACGAGGCATCGGATCGAATTGTTCGAGTCCGAAAATTTTAAAATTGATTTTTGGATAAATTTGAATTTTTGGAAAATTTATAAATTTTATTCGTTAAATCAGATTTTATGAGATTAATTATTTTTGGTACAATTGATGATAAGATATGATCTTATGGATATATTGAGTAAAATATGATTTTATGTATAAAATTGGATTTTATAGATAAAATATGATTTTATTTGATAAAAAGATAAAATATGATTTTGTATGTAAAATAAGATTTTATATATGGAATATGATTTTATCATTTTAAATTTAAATTGCCATTGCATGTTATCCAATAAATTAATTTTGAATTAAATGTTATTGGATAAGGATGATCGATTGCCATGACCAATTTTGTAGGTGTATGTTAGGAATTTACATTTGTTTTTATTATTGTTGGATTTATTAATGGGCCTGGTTTATGGCCCAATATGAATTGTCATATGTAGTAAAAGTGGGCTTGGTTTATGGCCCGTGCCCACCCCTTAAAAATGTATCCCCTACTTGTCATTGTTATTTATTGTAAATACATTAGATTTAGTGGGAGATGAAGATTTGAAGACGAAGGTGGGCCCAGCAGACAATAAAGACGGAAGAAATGTAAATTGGAAGCACAATGTAATAGGATTGCATTGCATACCTGCATATTACCTAGGATTGGACTAAGACTCGTGATTGGCAACCACGGGTCGATTAGAAATGGAATCGATCATCCTATATAATATATGATATTATTGTTGTATGCATGTTTTAGACAAAATTTGTAAGAGTGGGTGCCCAGTGAGCCAACTGTGTGGCTATGGGCTTTGTTGACTCTTTGTATAAACAATCTTTTGTTTAATATTATTTACACTTTTATGGCAATGACTTTATATTACTTCATATTGTTATATTGTGATATACTATTGTTGTTTTGATAAAGACCTTGAATATACTATAGTGTATGTAAGATGTGGTAGAACATGGAGATGTCTATCATGAAATACATCTTATAGTCACTGTATATTCTAAAACCGTTCCTAGTCGATTGAGCCGTCCGATAATAAGGATAAGGATCGCTCGAGTTTGAGACTAGCATTTGCGATGCGGAGTACCACGTTTCATTGGTAGGGAACATGGAGATGTTCGAAGCATGCAAATGGATATTCATAGGATGAATAGTCGAACTACCCTATCCGGACTTTCCAAGTGGTTATCACTTATCGAGTGGATAAAGTCCGCGGTTTTGGTTGTACACCATTAGTCCTTACGACTTGAAACATCATGGAGACTCTATATGCTAGTACTGTGCTTTGACTCGTTTACCGACTCTGAGGGGGTCATCAGGTGTCGAGATTGGGTACAGTTACGACACATATAGGAGTCAATGCATTGTTGTCAAGGATTCACCACATACTTGCGAGTGTGGATATCCTATGCGATCTGAGGAGATATTAGTGTGATAAATCTCTGGCCAGAGTAATTGATGTGATTTAAGAAATGGTTTCTTAGTAGCACATGCGATGTCACTAATTTGATCTTCAAGATGTATTGCATAGTTATCGAATCTTGAGCGACTCTCGATATACCAATGGTTGTTGATTCGATCGGGATATATGGATGAAGGGACCGTACTGTACGCTAACCAAAATCTACTGGTTCTTGTAGGCACTATCAGTGATACCTAGGGAATCATGGGGCGATGTTGCTAGGCGCTTTACCATGATTCGTTGGGCAAGTCGAAAAGTGTTGTTCCGAGTCACAAGGAGTTGTGAGCCCACGGCTAGCTGTATCCCTGAACCATTGAGGGTCACACAGTGTAATGGAGTTTTAATCCCCGTTGAGATAGTTAAATTTAAAGAGTTAAATGTAATGAACTAAGGAGTTGGACTTCTTAAATAAGAGTAAGGGAGTAGGATTTCCTAAAATGACATAGGGATGGACATTTTTGGAAACCACTGAATTCGGATTCAGGAAAATTTATTTTGACTTTAAAACGTGCAGAAATGGTTTCTGTGCACATTGGTGAAATCATTTCATCAATCGGAGTCACGATGAATTTTATATTAATTTCTGAACGAGTGGGCTTTGCTTGTCGGGCCCCAGCTTATGACTAATGGGCCCTAAGGTGTTAGTGGCCTGCATTATAAATAAGTTATTTCAGTACAGAAATTACACAGAACAGGTCATAATTTTTGAGACAGGATTTTCGAAACCCTAGCCCCTCTCAAAACGTTTTCGGCCGCCTCTCCCTCCCTCTGCCCGAGAAAATTCCGGTCTGTGATTTTGAATCGCAGTAAGGAATAACGAATCAAATTCGTGTATTCTCTTCGCAGAAAACTTCTGATAGATTTTCTAGTGCAATCTATCAGAGGGATTAAACCTCTGTTCGTGGACCTGATTGAAGGCGTTCATCGGTTCCAGGGAGAGACAACAAGAGCAGAATTGTTCTGTTGGTGTCCATTAATCTCGTTGCGAGATTTGAGGTAAAATTTATTTAATTGTTATTTAAATTTTACACACACGTAATTCAATCGATGAACGGTTGATACCCATACCATGGAAACGTTCCATGAAAAATTTTTAAACTTCCGCTGCACCGGGTATCAATCGTAATTGGTCTGGGAACTCGCCAGTTTTCCAACAGTGGTATCAGAGCCAGGTTGCTCAGATCAAACGATTAAATTAATCAATTGTACAAAATTTTTGAGTCTCGGTTTTTGAAACAAAATAAATATTTTTAAATAAAAAAAAAAAAAATTTTCCGGGGCAAAACCCGGGCAGCGATTGGATCGCTGCCCGGTGGGGCAGCAATTGTTGCTGCCCCGGGCGGCGCACGGCGCCGCCCAAAGGGGGCGCTGGGCGCTGCGCAGGGCGGCGCTCGGCGCCGCCCAGGGGCGGCGCCAGGCGCTGCCCTAAGGGGGCAGCCGGGCTGCCCCGGCCCGCGCCCGGGTGCGGGCCGGCCCGGGAGTGTCCCGGGCGGCCCGCGGGAAAAATTATATTTTTATTAATTTTAATATTTAAAATTTTATTTTTGGTCCGGTCAAAAATTGTTTTTGATTGGTTCACGAGATTTCGGATCGAATTGTTCGAGTCCGTAAATTTTAAAATTGATTTTGGATAAATTTGAATTTTTGGAAAATTTTAATATTTTATCCGTAAATTGAATTTTGAAATCAATTATTTTGGTACAATTGATGATAAGATATGATCTTATGATATATTAAGTAAAATATGATTTTATTTGTAAAATTGGATTTTATAGATAAAATATGATTTTATTTGATATAGAGATAAAATATGATTTTATATGTGAAATGAGATTTTATATATAAAATATGATTTTATCTTGTTTAAATTTGAATTGCCACAGCATGTTATCCAATAAATTAATTTTGAATTAAATGTTATTGGATAAGGATGATCGATTGCCATGACCAATTTTGTAGGTGTATGTTAGGAATTTACATTTTGTCTTTATTATTGTTGGTTTTATTAATGGGCCTGGTTTATGGCCCGATATGAATGTCATATGTAATAAAAGTGGGCTTGGTTTATAGCCCGTTCCCAACCCCTAAAAATGTATCCCCTACTTGTCATTGTTATTTATTGTAAATACATTAGATTTAGTGGGAGATCAAGATTTGAAGATGGTGGGCCCAGCAGACAATGAAGACTGAAGAAATGTAAATTGGAAGCATATGTAATAGGATTGCATTTGCATACTGCATATTACCTAGGATTGGACTAAGACCCGTGATTGGCAACCACGGGTCAATTAGAAATGGAATCGATCATCCTATATAATATGTGATATTATGATTGTATGCATGTTTAGACATAAATTGCGTGAATCCGGCAATGCATGCAATAAATTAAATATGATGAGACAAATATTTTTATAAATAAAATCCCTCATTTTAAATATGATTTAAAATTTAAATCAAGATAAATAAAGGAAATTTAAATATTGTTTAAATATTCCTACCTTCCATCAACGGTCAATGTATGTGATGCTACCCGCGGATACGGTCCGGCTCATATTATTGGGGGGGCCCGTCCGTCGGAAAGCTGTACATTGGATCGACAAATGTTGTAAGTTGGGTGGAACTCCCATGGGATCGGCTCATATTATTGGGGGATCCACATGGCGACCGTCCATCACAACTTAATATTGATGGGTCATCTTGACATGTCACTTTAAACGGCGTCATATTATTGGGCCCTTATTGGACATGAGGTAAACACATGGGGGTTGCTTTGGAAGCAATTGGGCTCTACCTTTTGAGAATTATGGTTGGCTGATATTATTCGGGACCATAAGTTTGTCAATTGGACTCCATGTTCTCACTAAGGAAAAAGTTTCCCGTTTTCACTAGAGGGTGGTGAAATCGTTAAAATAGTGGGAGTGAGATTCATAAAATTAAATTCGCCTATTTTATGTCTTAGTAAATTGTTAAACAATCATTGATATATGTCTGTTTTCCTTTTCAGTATTTCATACAATGAATTCGCGAAATCCTTTATTCTCGATCCTCGAACAAAACAAGCTGACTGGCGCCAACTATACGGAATGGTTCCGGAAGTTGAAGATTGTCTTAACTTCAGAGAAAATGCTCTACGTGTTAGAGAAAGCACCTCCGAAGGAAGCACCAGCTGACATAAGTCCGGAGAAATTGGCCAAACTTGATGCATGGTGTGACCATGACATCAAGACCAAATGCTATATGCAAGCCTCGATGTCTGATGAACTCCAGAGGCGATTTGAGGACACGGTGAATGCTGCTGACATTCACGCGCAACTCAAGGAACTTTTTGGGCTCAGTCGAGGGCTGAAAGGTTCTCTACTGTTAAGGAGTTGATGACGTGCCGCATGCGTGAAGGGACTTCGGTCCGTGATCATGGGGTACGAGTGATTTGGCTCATACAGAAGTTAGCGACCCTTGATTTGGTGTTGGAGCATGAACTCAATGTGGACTTGTTGCTTCTATCTCTTCCTTCCTCATTTGATGGATTCGTGATAAATTTTAATATGAACAAGATAGAGGCCACCCTTGAAGAGATGGTCAATATGCTCGTTACATATGAATCCACACTTAAGAAGGATAAGCCAGCTTTCTTGGTGGGCTCCTCATCTTCTGCAAAGAAGGGGCCAAGTATGAAGGGCAAGAAACGTTCTGCCCCACCCAAGAAAGTGGAACCCGAGAAGAAGCAAAAGACAAAGGCTTCAAACAATGGAAAATCCAAGGATGTTTGCCATTACTGCAAGAAGTCGGGTCATTGGAAGCGCAACTGCAAGGAGTATCTTGAGCAGTTGGGAACTGCAAAGGGTATGTTCTATATCGAAATAAACATGTCACTTAATACAACTTCTTGGGTATTGGATACCGGATGTGGATCTCACATTTGCAATGATTTGCAGGTGATGACAAGAAGTCGCAGGCTTAGAATGGGTGAGACCCAGCTGAGGCTCGGGAATGGTTCCAGAGTTGAAGCTACGGCCATTGGAGATGTTTGTTTGATATTGCAGAACGGTTTTAAATTATTGTTGAGAGATGTTTTATTTGTGCCAGATTTAATTAAAAACATTATTTCTATTTCTATGCTTGATAGAGATGGTTATTCTTGTAATTTTGTGAATGGGATTTGCAGTATTTACAAGAATGAATGTTTAATTGGTAATGGACAACTTGAAAACGATCTATATAATTTAAAACTAAAAGACGTTCCAGTGAATTGTATTGACAAACCGGCAACAACAAACAAAAGGAAAATCGATAGTCAAAACCCGGCAAACCTATGGCACGCTAGACTAGGTCATATTTCCTCAAGGAGGATGAACAAGCTAGTGGGAGAGGGCATGTTTGATATGTCTGATATTAACTCTCTACCTACTTGTGAATCCTGCCTAAAAGGGAAAATGACTAAATCTCCTTTTAAGGGGAAGCCTGAGCGTAGTCAAAATCTGTTGGATTTGATCCATACAGATGTTTGTGGTCCATTTAGAGTAGGGACTCAACATGGCCACACCTACTTCATTACCTTTACTGATGATTATTCTAGGTATGGGTATTTATATTTAATGAAATATAAGTCTGAAGCATTTGAAAAGTTCAAAGAATTCAAGGCTGAAGTAGAAAACAAGCTAGGTAAAAGTATTAAAGCACTTCGATCGGATCGAGGTGGAGAATACTTGAGTACCGAGTTTTTTGGACTATCTAAAAGAGAATGGGATTCTCTCTCAGTGGACTCCTCCTATGACACCACAGCTTAATGGTGTATCGGAGCGTCGTAATCGAACTTTGTTAGACATGGTTCGATCCATGATGAGCTTCACTGAGCTTCCACCTTCGTTTTGGGGCTATGCGCTTGAAACGGCGGTATTGTTGTTGAATAACGTCCACACTAAAGCAGTGGACAAAACACCATACGAGTTATGGAATGGCAAAGCTCCTAAGTATTCGTACTTGAGGATTTGGGGATGTCCTGCTTACGTGAAGCGGACAGTGGGAGATAAGTTGGATAGTCGATCCAGCCTGTGTTATTTTGTGGGGTATCCGAAGAATTCAATCGGATATTATTTCTATTATCCTGCTGAAACAAAGGTGTTTGTTTCACGGAATGCCACCTTCTTGGAGAAGGAGTTCTTATTGGATAAGAAAGGCGAGATGATGGAACTCGAAGAAGTTCGAGAAGAACCCGAAATACAAAATAACGATCCCACACCTCAGGAACCATTGCTGGACACGCCTGCACCTAGAAGATCCGAGAGGACTTCTAGACCTCCAGTTCGATATGGTCTTCTTCTTGAAGAGGGTCAAGATGAACCCGACATTGGATGTGATCCAAGAAGCTTCAAGGAAGCAATTTCTGATGCGGATTCGAATTTATGGCTTGAAGCTATGCAGTCTGAATTGGATTCGATGCATACTAACCAAGTCTGGTCTTTAGTGGATCCTCCCGATGGAATTGTTCCAATAGGGTGTAAATGGATCTACAAAAGAAAGCTTGGGCCTGATGGTAAGATATTGACTTACAAGGCGCGATTGGTGGCGAAAGGTTATACTCAAAGGCAAGGAGTTGACTATGATGAAACCTTTTCACCAGTCGCAATGTTCAAGTCCATAAGAATCCTAATTGCCATAGCTGCATGGTATGACTATGAGATATGGCAGATGGATGTGAAGACTGCTTTTCTTAATGGAGACATTAAGGAAGAAATCTATATGAAGCAGCCTGAGGGGTTCACATCCATGGGAAGCGAGCATAAGGTATGCAAGCTTCAGAGATCAATTTATGGTCTAAAACAAGCATCAAGAAGTTGGAACCATAAATTTGATGAAACAATAAAAGATTTTGGTTTCATCAAGAACCCGGAGGAACCTTGCGTGTACAAGAAAGTAGTTAAGGATGCGGTAACATTCTTAGTACTTTATGTTGATGACATCCTACTCATTGGGAATGATGTAGGGATGTTGCAGTCAACAAAGATATGGTTATCAGGTAGATTTTCGATGAAGGATTTGGGTGAGGCATCCTACATTCTTGGGATACAGATCTATAGGGATAGATCTAAGAGAATGATAGGACTCACTCAATCAACCTACATCGATACCATATTGAAACGGTTTTCAATGGATGGGTCCAAGAGAGGACATCTACCCATGTGTCATGGAGTTTCTCTATCCAAGTCTATGTGTCCCAAGACTGATGCAGAGATAGAGAATATGACACATGTACCATATGCGTCAGCTATAGGTAGTATCATGTATGGGATGATATCTACCAGACCGGATGTAGCATTTGCTCTGAGTGTCACGAGCAGATATCAGTCTAATCCTGGTCAGATGCATTGGAAAGCCGTGAAGGACATTCTTAAGTACTTGCGAAGGACTAAGAATATGTTCATGGTTTATGGAGGACGAGAACTCAAACTGGAAGGCTATACCGACTCTAGCTTCCAAAGTGATGTGGATGACTCGAAGTCAACCTCTAGATTTGTGTTCATGCTCAATGGCGGTGCTGTCTCTTGGAAGAGTTCCAAGCAGGACACCACAGCGGATTCCACCACTGAGGCTGAATACATTGCAGCATCAGCTGCTGCTAAAGAGGCCGTTTGGATGAGGAATTTCGTCCAAGAGTTGGGCGTCATTCCTGAATTTGTTGGTCCAGTCCCGGTGTACTGCGACAACACGGGTGCCGTTACTCAAGCAAAGGAACCAAGGTCTCATCAAAGATCCAAACACGTACTGAGGAAATACCACATAATCCGGGAGATTGTGGAAAGAGGAGACATCAGTGTCGAACGAGTGGCCTCTGCAGACAATATCGCTGATCCACTTACTAAGCCTTTGCCAGGACCATTGTTTTGACAAACATCGCGAAGCAATGGGTCTACGTAGTATGACTAGTTGGCTATAGGGCAAGTGGGAGATTGTAAGAGTGGGTGCCCAGTGAGCCAACTGTGTGGCTATGGGCTTTGTTGACTCTTTGTATAAACAATCTTTTGTTTAATATTATTTACACTTTTATGGCAATGACTTTATATTACTTCATATTGTTATATTGTGATATACTATTGTTGTTTTGATAAAGACCTTGAATATACTATAGTGTATGTAAGATGTGGTAGAACATGGAGATGTCTATCATGAAATACATCTTATAGTCACTGTATATTCTAAAACCGTTCCTAGTCGATTGAGCCGTCCGATAATAAGGATAAGGATCGCTCGAGTTTGAGACTAGCATTTGCGATGCGGAGTACCACGTTTCATTGGTAGGGAACATGGAGATGTTCGAAGCATGCAAATGGATATTCATAGGATGAATAGTCGAACTACCCTATCCGGACTTTCCAAGTGGTTATCACTTATCGAGTGGATAAAGTCCGCGGTTTTGGTTGTACACCATTAGTCCTTACGACTTGAAACATCATGGAGACTCTATATGCTAGTACTGTGCTTTGACTCGTTTACCGACTCTGAGGGGGTCATCAGGTGTCGAGATTGGGTACAGTTACGACACATATAGGAGTCAATGCATTGTTGTCAAGGATTCACCACATACTTGCGAGTGTGGATATCCTATGCGATCTGAGGAGATATTAGTGTGATAAATCTCTGGCCAGATTAATTGATGTGATTTAAGAAATGATTTCTTAGTAGCACATGCGATGTCACTAATTTGATCTTCAAGATGTATTGCATAGTTATCGAATCTTGAGCGACTCTCGATATACCAATGGTTGTTGATTCGATCGGGATATATGGATGAAGGGACCGTACTGTACGCTAACCAAAATCTACTGGTTCTTGTAGGCACTATCAGTGATACCTAGGGAATCATGGGGCGATGTTGCTAGGCGCTTTACCATGATTCGTTGGGCAAGTCGGAAAGTGTTGTTCCGAGTCACAAGGAGTTGTGAGCCCACGGCTAGCTGTATCCCTGAACCATTGAGGGTCACACAGTGTAATGGAGTTTTAATCCCCGTTGAGATAGTTAAATTTAAAGAGTTAAATTTAATGAACTAAGGAGTTGGACTTCTTAAATAAGAGTAAGGGAGTAGGATTTCCTAAAATGACATAGGGATGGACATTTTTGGAAACCACTGAATTCGGATTCAGGAAAATTTATTTTGACTTTAAAACGTGTAGAAATGGTTTCTGTGCACATTGGTGAAATCATTTCATCAATCGGAGTCACGATGAATTTTATATTAATTTCTGAACGAGTGGGCTTTGCTTGTCGGGCCCCAGCTTATGACTAATGGGCCCTAAGGTGTTAGTGGCCTGCATTATAAATAAGTTATTTCAGTACAGAAATTACACAGAACAGGTCATAATTTTTGAGACAGGATTTTCGAAACCCTAGCCCCTCTCAAAACGTTTTCGGCCGCCTCTCCCTCCCTCTGCCCGAGAAAATTCCGGTCTGTGATTTTGAATCGCAGTAAGGAATAACGAATCAAATTCGTGTATTCTCTTCGCAGAAAACTTCTGATAGATTTTCTAGTGCAATCTATCAGAGGGATTAAACCTCTGTTCGTGGACCTGATTGAAGGCGTTCATCGGTTCCAGGGAGAGACAACAAGAGCAGAATTGTTCTGTTGGTGTCCATTAATCTCGTTGCGAGATTTGAGGTAAAATTTATTTAATTGTTATTTAAATTTTACACACACGTAATTCAATCGATGAACGGTTGATACCCATACCATGGAAACGTTCCATGAAAAATTTTTAAACTTCCGCTGCACCGGGTATCAATCGTAATTGGTCTGGGAACTCGCCAGTTTTCCAACAAAATTTTGTGAATCCGGCAAGCATACAAAATTTTAAAATGATGAGACAAATTTTCAAAATTAAAATCCCTCATTTTAAATATGATTTAAAATTGATATCAAGATAAATAAAGGAAATTTAAAATTGTTTAAATGTTCCTACCTTCCATCAACGATCAATGTATGAGATGCTACCCGCGGATACGGTCCGGCTCATATTATTGGGGGGGCCCGTTCGTCGGAAAGCTGTACATTGGATCGACACATGTTGTAAGTTGGGTGGAACTCCCATGGGATCGGCTCATATTATTGGGGGATCCACATGGCGACCGTCCATCACAACTTAATATTGATGGGTCATCTTAACATGTCACAATAAACAGTGTCATATTATTGGGCCCTTATTGTACATGAGGTAAAAACGTGGAGGTTGCTTTGGAAGCAATTGGGCTCTACCTTTTGAAAATTATGGTTGGCTGATATTATTCGGGACCATAGTTTGTCAATTGGACTCCATGTTCTCACTAAGGAAAACAGTTTTCCGTTTTCACTAGAGGGTAGTGAAATCGTTAAAATAGTGGGAGTGAGATTCATAAAATAAATTTCGCCTATTTTATGTCTTAGTAAATTAATTAAACAATCACTGATATTTGTCTGTTTCTTTTCAGTATTTCATAAAGATGAATTCGCGTAATCCACTTTTCTCGATCCTCGAACAAAATAAATTGACTGGCGTAAACTATACGGAATGGTTCCGTAAGTTGAAGATTGTCTTGACTTCGGAGAAGATGCTCTACGTGTTAGAAAAATCTCCTCCGAAGGAAGCACCAGCTGACGTATGTCCGGAAGAGTTAGCCAAACTTGATACATGGTGGGACCATGATATCAAGGCCAAATGCTATATGCAAGCCTCGATGTCTGATGAACTCCAGAGGCGATTTGAGGACACCGTGAATGCTGCTGACATTCACGTACAACTCAAGGAACTTTTTGGGGCTCAATCGAGAGCTGAAAGGTTCGCTACTGTAAAAGAGCTAATGACGTGTCGCATGCGTGAAGGGACTTCGGTCCGTGATCATGGGGTACGAGTGATTTGGCTCATACAGAAGTTGGTAATGCTTGATTCGGTGTTGGAGCATGAACTCAACGTGGACTTACTACTTCTATCTCTTCCTTCTTCGTTTGACGGATTTGTGGTGAATTTCAATATGAACAAGATAGAGGCCTCCCTTGAAGAGATGGTCAATATGCTTGTAACATATGAATCCACTTTAAATAAGGATAAACCGGCTTTCTTGGTGGGCTCCTCTTCTTCTGCTAAGAAGGGGCCAAGTACAAAGGGTAAGAAACGTTCTGCCCCACCCAAGAAAATTGAACCCGAGAAGAAGTACAAGAAAAAGGCTTCAAACATGGAAAAGTCCAAGGATGTTTGCCATTACTGCAAGAAGCCCGGTCATTGGAAGCGTAACTGCAAGGAATATCTAGAGCAGTTGCGAACTGCGAAGGTTATGTTCTATATTGAAATAAATGTTTCACTTAATACTACTTCTTGGGTATTGGATACCGGATGTGGATCTCACATTTGCAATGATTTGCAGGTGATGACAAGAAGTTGCAGGCTTAGAATGGGTGAGACCCAGCTGAGGCTCGGAAATGGTTCCAGAGTTGAAGCTAAAGTTGTGGGAGATATTTATTTAATTTTGCAGAACGGTTTTAAGTTACTTTTGAGAGATGTTTTATTTGTTCCAGATTTGATTAAAAACATTATTTCTGTTTCTATGCTTGATAGAGATGGTTATTCTTGCAATTTTGTGAATGGGATTTGCAATATTTACAAGAATGAATGTTTGATTGGAAATGGACAACTTGAAAACGATCTATATAACTTAAAATTAAAAGACGTTCCAATAAATTATGTTGATAAACCGGTAACAACAAACAAAAGGAAAATCGATAGTCAAAACCCGGCAAACCTTTGGCATGCTAGGCTAGGTCATATTTCCTCAAGGAGGATGAACAAGCTAGTGGGAGAGGGCATGTTTGATATGTCTGATATTAACTCTCTACCTACTTATGAGTCCTGCCTGAAAGGAAAAATGACTAAATCTCCTTTTAAGGGGAAACCTGAGCGTAGTCAAAATCTGTTGGATTTGATCCATACAGATGTTTGTGGTCCATTTAGAATTGGTACTCAATATGGCCACACCTACTTCATTACCTTTACTGATGATTATTCAAGGTATGGGTATTTATATTTAATGAAATATAAGTCTGAAGCATTTGAAAAGTTCAAAGAATTCAAGGCTGAAGTAGAAAACAAGCTAGGTAAAAGTATTAAAGCACTTCGATCGGATCGAGGTGGAGAATACTTAAGTACCGAGTTTTTGGACTATCTGAAAGAGAATGGGATTCTCTCTCAGTGGACTCCTCCTATGACACCACAGCTGAATGGTGTATCGGAGCATCGTAATCGAACTTTGTTGGACATGGTTCGATCCATGATGAGCTTCACTGAGCTTCCACCTTCGTTTTGGGGCTATGCGCTTGAAACGGCGGTATTGTTGTTGAACAACGTCCACACTAAAGCAGTGGACAAAACACCATACGAGTTATGGAATGGCAAAGCTCCTAAGTATTCGTACTTGAGGATTTGGGGATGTCCTGCTTACATGAAGCAGACAGTTGGAGATAAGTTGGATAGTCGATCCACCTTATGTTATTTTGTAGGGTATCCGAAGAATTCAATTGGATATTATTTCTATCATCCTGCTGAAACAAAGGTGTTTGTTTCAAGGAATGCCACCTTTTTGGAGAAGGAGTTCTTATTGGATAAGAAAGGCGAGATGATGGAACTCGAAGAAATTCGAGAAGAACCCGAAATACAAAATAACGATCCTACACCTCAGGAACCATTGATAGACACGCCTATACCTAGAAGATCCGAGAGGACTTCTAGACCTCCTATTCGATATGGTCTTCTTCTTGAAGGAGATCAAGATGAACCCGATGTTGGATGTGATCCAAGAAACTTCAAAGAAGCAATTTCTGATGCGGATTCAAATTTATGGCTTGAAGCTATGCAGTCGGAAATAGATTCGATGCATACAAACCAAGTTTGGTCTTTAGTAGATCCTCCCGATGGAATTGTTCCAATAGGGTGTAAATGGATCTACAAAAGAAAGCTTGGGCCTGATGTTAAGGTATTGACCTACAAGGCGCGATTGGTGGTGAAAGGTTATACTCAAAGACAAGGAGTTGACTATGATGAAACCTTTTCACCAGTTGCAATGTTCAAGTCCATAAGAATCCTTATTGCCATAGCTGCTTGGTATGACTATGAGATATGGCAAATGGATGTGAAGACTGCATTTCTTAATGAAGACATTAAGGAAGAAATCTATATGACGCAGCCTGAGGGATACACATCCATGGGAAGCGAGCATAAGGTATGCAAGCTTCAGAGATCAATCTATGGTCTAAAACAAGCATCAAGAAGTTGGAACCAGAAATTTGATGAAACAATAAAGGATTTTGGTTTCATCAAGAACCCGGAGGAACCATGCGTGTACAAAAAAGTAGTTAAGGATGCTGTGACATTCTTAGTACTTTATGTTGATGACATCCTACTCATTGGGAATGACGTAGGGATGTTGCAGTCAACAAAGATATGGTTATCAGGTAGATTCTAGATGAAGGATTTGGGTGAGGCATCCTATATTCTAGGGATACAGATCTATAGAGATAGATCTAAGAGAATGATAGGACTCACTCAATCAACCTACATCGACACCATATTGAAACGGTTTTCAATGGATGGGTCCAAGAGAGGACATCTACCCATGTGTCATGGAGTTTCTCTATCCAAGTCTATGTGTCCCAAGACTGATGAAGAGATAGAGAAAATGACACATGTACCATATGCGTCAGCCATAGGTAGTATCATGTATGGGATGATATCTACCAGACCGGATGTAGCATTTGCTCTGAGTGTCACGAGCAGATATCAAGCTAATCCCGGTCAAATGCATTGGAAAGCCGTGAAGGACATTCTTAAGTACTTAAGAAAGACTAAGAATATGTTCATGGTGTATGGAGGAAGAGAACTAAAATTGGAAGGCTATACCGACTCTAGCTTCCAAAGTGACGTGGATGACTCGAAGTCAACCTCTGGATTTGTGTTCATGCTCAATGGCGGTGCTGTCTCTTGGAAGAGTTCCAAGCAGGATACCACAGCGGATTCCACCACTGAGGCAGAATACATTGCAGCATCAGCTACTGCTAAAGAGGCCGTTTGGATGAGGAATTTCGTCCAAGAGTTGGGCGTTATTCCGAAAGTTGTTGGTCCAGTCCCGGTTTACTGTGACAACACGGGTGCCGTTGCCCAGGCAAAGGAACCAAGGTCTCATCAAAGATCCAAACACGTACTGAGGAAATACCACATCATCCGGGATATTGTGGAAAGAGGAGACATCACTGTCGAAAGTGTGGCCTCTGCAGACAATATCGCCGATCCACTTATTAACTCCTTGCCAGGACCATTATTTGACAAACATCGCGAAGCAATGGGTCTACGTAGTATGACTAGTTGGCTTTAGGGCAAGTGGGAGATTGAAAGAGTGGGTGCCCGGTGAGCCAACTTGTGGCTAAGGCCTTTGATGACTCTTTGTATAAACAATCTTTTGTTTAATATAATTTACACTTTTATTAATGACAATGACTTTATCTTTCTTCCTATTGTTATATTGTGATATACTATTTTTGTTTTGATAAAGACCTTGAATATACTATAGTGTATGTAAGATGTGGTAGAACATGGGGATGTCTATCATGAAACACATCTTATAGTCACTGTATATTCTAAACTGTTCCTAGTCGATTGAGCCGTCTGATAATAAGGATAAGGATCGCTCGAGTTTGAGACTAACATTTGCGATGCAGAGTACCACGTTTCATTGGTAAGGAACATAGAGATGTTCGAAGCATGCAAATGGATATTCATACGATGAATGATCGAACTACCCTATCCGGACTTTCCAAGTGGTTATCACTTATCGAGTGGATAAAGTCCGCGGTTTTGGTTGTACACCATTAGTCCTTACTACTTGAAACATCATTGAGACTCTATATGCTAGTACTGTGCTTTGACTCGTTTACCGACTCTATTGGGGTCATCAGGTGTCGGGATTGGGTACAGTTACAACACATATAGGAGTCGATGCTTTGTTGTCAAGGATTCACCACATACTTGCGAGTGTGGATATCCTATGCGATCTGAGGAGATATTAGTGTGACGAATCTCTGGCCAGAGTACATGATGTGTTTTAAGAAATGGTTTCTTAGTAGCACATGCGATGTCACTATTTGATCTTCAAGATGTATTGCATAGTTATCGAATCTAGAACGACTCTCGATTTACCAATGGTTGTTGATTCGATCGGGATATATGGATGAAGGGACCGTACTGTACGCTAACCAAAATCTATTGGTTCTTGCAGGCACTATCAGTGATACCTAGGGAATCATGGGGCGATGTTGCTAGGAGCTCTTACCATGATTCGATGGGCAAGTCGGAAATTGTTGTTCCGAGTCACAAGAAGTTGTGAGCCCATGGCTAGCTGTATCCCTGAACCATTGAGGGTCACACAGAGTAATGAATTTTTAATCCCCGTTGAGATAGTTAAATTTAAAGAGTTAAATTTAATGAACAAAGAAGTTGGACTTCTTATTTAAGAGTAGAGGAGTAAGATTTCCTAAAATGACATAGGGATGGGCATTTTTAGAAATCACTGAATTCGGATTCAGAAAAATTTATCTTGACTTTAAAAGGTGCAGAAATGGTTTCTATGCACATTGGTGAAATCGGTTTATCAATCAGAGTCACGATGAATTTTATATTAATTTCTGAACATGCGGGCTTTGTTTGTCGGGCTTGAACTTATGACTAATGGGCCCTAAGCTGTTAGCGGCCTACATTATAAATAAGTTATTGCAGTACAGAAATTACACACAACAGGTCACAATTTTCGAAAAAAACCCTAGTATTTTTCTCTAACAGTCGCCGCCCCCCTCCCCTCTGCTCAGGAAAATCCAGCCTGTGAATTTTGAATTACAGTCTGGTTTAACGGATCAAATTCGTTAATTCTCTTCGTAGAAACTTCTGATAGATTTTCTAGTGAAATCTATCAGAGGAATTAAATCTCTGTTCATGGACCTGATTGAAGAACAGTTCGTCCATCAGTTCCTGGGAGATACAACAAGAGCAGAGCAATCTGTTGGTGTCCATAATCTCGATTCGAGATTGGAGGTAAAAATTTATAATTGTTATTTAATTTTTACACACACAATTTCATCGTAAAGTTTTGATACCCATTATGGAATTGTTCCATATAAATTTTTAAACTTCCGCTGCACCGGATATCAATTCTGATTTATCTGATCGCCGTTCTCCAACAATTAGTGCTGGTATGATCGCACCCTACAGTGAATGAATTCTTTATTGTTTTGTCTCTCGAATTGAGGATTGGAGGAACAGGAGCTGCAGTTCAAACGCACATAACTTTCGATCGGCTAAGAGTTACGGGAGCTTCAGCCTGCTCACGCAAAGCTTATCTCGATACCTACAGCAAGTATCTTGGTCTAAGAGACGGAGACGCTCAAATTACAACCCAAAGATGGTCTTTTGGGGCGTTTTTCCCGTAGGGCGTGCTGGGACCCACCGAAGCGGCCCGCGCCACCCAGATCGCATGTTCACATCGTGTGATTAAGTCTAATTGCATCTTTTCTATCCGCAGATTGGACTGAAAGAGTCGAAAATAGGACGACAAGGAATCGGAAAAACAAAAAGTACGAGTAAGAAAAAAAAATTAATGAAAAAGGGGTGCAACATGAGGACTTCCCAGGGGGTCACACATCTTAGTACTGCTCTCGCCGAACACGCTTAACTTTGGAGTTCTGATGGGATCCGATGCATTAGTGTTGGTATGATCGCACCCAACAGTGAATGAATTCTTTATTGTTTTGTCTCTCGAATTGCGGATCGGAGGAACAGGAGCTGCAGTTTCAAACGGACATAAATTTCGATCTGCTGAGAGTTACGGGAGCTTCAGCCTACTCACGTGAAGCTCTTCTCGATACCCACAGCGCGTATCTCAGTCTAAGAGATGGAGAAGCTCAAATTCAAACCCGGAGATGGTCTTTGGGGGCATTTTTCCCGTAGGGCGCGCTGGGACCCACCGAAGTGGCCCGCATCACCCAGATCGCAAGTTCACGTCGTGTGATTCAGTCTATTGCATCTTTTCAATCCGTGGATTGGACTAAAAGAGTTGGAAATAGGACGGAGAGGAATCGGAAGAATAGGATGTACGAGTAAGAAAAAAAGAAACAAATAAAAAAAGGGGTGCAACACGAGGACTTCCCAGGGGGTCACCCATCCTAGTACTGCGCTTACCCAAGCACGCATAACTTCGGATTTTTTATGGGATCCGGTGCATTAGTGCTGCTATGATTGTTGGAACACGGTCGTTCTCCGGATCAAAAAGAAAGTGATACCCGTTGCAGCGGAAGTTTTAAAATTTTATATGGAACGATTCCATATGGTATCAAATTCCTACGATTAAAATTGATAACATAAAATTTAAACAATGTAAATTTTATCTTAAAATCTCGAAACGAGATTATGGACACCAACAGATTAAACTGCTCTTGATGTATATCCCAGGAACTGATGAACGAACGTTTCTTCAATCAGGTCCACGAACAAAAATTTAATCCCTCTGACAGACTGCACTAGAAAGTCTATCAGAAGTTTCTACGATGAGATAGAACATATATGATCTGTTAAATCAGTCTGCAAATTCAAAAATTCACAGACTGGATTTTCGAACACTGTGAGAGAGGGGGGCGGCCGAAATCCTTGAGAGAGAGCTCTCTAGGTTTTCAAAATTATGAACTTGTGTTGTTTAATTTCTGTACTACAATAACTTATTTATAATGTGGGCTGTTAACAGCTTAGGGCCCATTAGTTATAAGTTCAAACCTGACAAGCAAAGCCCGCATGTTCAGAAATTAATATAAAATTCATCGTGACTCAGATTGATAAACCAATTTCACCAATGTGCACAAAAACCATTTCTGCATCTTTTAAAGTCAAGATAAATTTTCTGAATCCGAATTCAGTGATTTCCAAAAATGTCCATCACTATGTCATTTTAGAAAATCTTACTCCCTCTACTCTTAAATAAGAAGTCCCACTTCTTTATTTACTAAATTTAACTCTTTAAATTTCATTATCTCAACGGGGATTAAAAATCCATTACTTGTGAGACCCTCAATGGTTCAGGGATACAGCTAGCCGTGGGCTCACAACTCCTTGTGACTCGGAACAACAATTTCCGACTTGCCCATCGAATCATGGTAAGAGCGCCTAGCAACATCGCCCCATGATTCCCTAGGTATCATTGATAGTGCCTTCAAGAACCAATAGATTTTGGTTAGCGTACAATACGGTCCCTTTATCCATATATCCCGATCGAATCAACAGCCATTGGTAAATCGAGAGTCGTTCGAGATTCGATAACTATGCAATGCATCTTGAAGATCAAATAGTGACATCGCATGTGCTACTAGGAAACCAAGTAACCTAAAACACATCATGTACTCTGGCCAGAGATTCGTCACACTAATATCTCCTCAGATTGCATAGGATATCCACACTCGCAAGTATGTGGTGAATCCTTGACAACAAAGAATCGACTCCTATATGTGTCGTAACTGTACCCAATCCCGACACCTGATGACCCCAATAGAGTCGGTAAACGAGTCAAAGTACAGTACTAGCATATAGAGTCTCAATGATGTTTCAAGTAGTAAGGACTAATGGTGTACAACCAAAACCGCGGACTTTATCCACTCGATAAGTGATAACCACTTGGAAAGTCCGGATAGGGTAGTTCGATCATTTATCATATGAATATCCATTTGCATGCTTTGAACATCTCTATGTTCCATACCAATGAAACGTGGTACTCGGCATCGCAAATGCTAGTCTCAATCTCGAGCGATCCTTATCCTTATTAACGGACGGCTCAATCGACTAGGAACTATTTAGAATATACAGTGACTATAAGATGTGTTTCATGATAGCCATCCCCATGTGCTACCATATCTTACATACACTATAGTATATTCAAGGTCTTCATCTAAACATCTTATAGTATGTCACAACATAATAATATGATAAAAGATAAAGTAAACGCCATTATAAAAGTGTAAATTATATTAAACAAAATATTGTTTATACATAGAGTCATAAAAGCTCTTAGCCACAAGTTGGCTCACCGGGCACCCACTCTTTCAATGATCGCACCCAACAGTGAATGAATTCTTTATTTTTTTATCTCTCGAATTGCAGATAGGAGGAACAGGAGCTGCATTTTCAAACGGACATAACTTTCAATCGACTGAGAGTTACTGGAGCTTCAGCCTGCTCACGCGAAGCTCCACTTGATACCTATAGTGCGTATCTCGGTTAAAGAGACGGAGACGCTCAAATTCCAAAACAGAGATGGTCTTATGGGGAATTTTTCCCGTATGTCGCGCTGGGACCCACCGAAGCGGCCCGCGTCACCCAGATCGAACGTTCACATCGAATGATTTAGTCTATTGCATCTTTTCTATCCGTGGATTGGACTGAAAGAGTCGGAAATAGGACGGCGAGGAATTGAAAGAACAAGAAGTATGAGTAAAAAAAAAAGAAATTAATGAAAAAAGGGGTGCATCACGAGGACTTCCCAAGGGGTCACCCATCCTAGTACTGCTCTCGCCCAAGCCCGCTTAACTTCGAAGTTCTAATGGGATCCGGTGCATTAGTGCTGGTATGATCGCACCCAACAGTGAATGAATTCTTTATTGTTTTGTCTCTCGAATTTCGGATCGTAGGAACAGGAGCTGCAGTTTCAAACGGACATAACTTTCGATCGGCTAAGAGTTACGGTGTAGTGACCGGTATCCAGAATGGATGATTAATGAGTAATTAATCATGTAATCATGTTTAAGATTAAGTAAAACATGATTAAAGAAATTCCAAATGGGTTAACAGAGTCCAGAAATGGATTCAGGACACTCAAAATAGCCAAGAAGGTTCCAAGGGTTCGGATGGTTCGGAAGCTCCAAACCAAGTCAGGAGGCTCCGAACTGGATCGGAGGATCCGAACTCAGGATCGGAGGCTCCGAAGTGGATCGGAAGCTCTGTCGATGAGATCGGATGTTCCGATCGGGACCAGGGCACGTGTCAACACTGACATCAGCAAAGTGACGTCATGGCTGGTGTAATATTGGGCGATCGGACGCTCCGAAGATGGGATCGGAGGTTCCGATCGTGTTCGGACGTTCCAAACCGGGTTCGGAGGCTCCGAACTCTGTCTATAAATAGGGGGCCGAGATTTCATTTTCAACTCGCACCTCTCCTTTTCCTCTCTCAATTCCTAGGCCTTCTAACTCAGATCTAGGGAGTTCTAGGCATCCTATTGGGAATCCAGAAGTGGCATAGCGATCCAGGCGTCGTAGCGGAGCTGTGGCCTAGTTTTGAGGCAATTGTCATCAGCGGGCTAACAACGGACGCAGGTATAGCTATGGTCTCCTTAAATTATTTAGGAGTATACAATAGTTTAATTAAGGCTTTTAGAGCTTAATTATTGATGCATGGGTATTTGCATCGTAGAGCTGATATAGGCTTGGAACCTAGAGTGGGACTGCTAGGACTGCCTGTAGTAAGGTACGTAAGTACTGACTGAGATAGCCAGCGAGTTTTTCATGCTTATATGTTGCATTTGTGTGTCATATTATTATGCAGCATGTGCATATCATATTGTTTCTGTCCATCTTGTGAGATGAGCCATGTAGGGCCGCAAATCCCTGTCTGGACGGGTGATGTATAGTGATCAGTGACTGACGGGTCATGGGTGATTAGCATCTGGGGACACGGTCCACGTCCTATAGGAATGAGCAGTGTACACAGGGTTTGCTCCCCGGGTTGTACCACTCATGTCCTAGGTGCCTTTACTGAGACGTTGTATACAGTTATCCCAGATATGGATACCCTATCATTTGCATGCATCATATTTGTATGTTTTACCCAGTGCTTTCGTATTAAGCTTAGAGCTCACGTCTAGTCTTTTCTGTGTATCTGGACCCCCTATTTGACGGGGCAGGTGTAGGTGCCGGATTGAGCACCAGGAGCTTGGAGTAGCCAGTGACCAGTGAAGACAGCAGGATTAGCTGTAGGTTTTGCCTTTAGGCTATTTATTCGATTTGGTTGTATAAATCGAATTGGTTTAACCGGTTGTATTCTGCCGGTCTGTTTTTATTTAAGTTTTCCGCAGCGATTTATTTAATGCATGTTTAATTATGCTCCTGACTCTGATTAGGTAGCGGATCCGGGTAGGGTCGCTACATTTATTGGTATCAGAGCATATGCATGCAAGAGACTTGGGATATAGTAATGAGACTTTGGGGTTATCCTTATAGGATTGATGAGACCTTGGAAGAGGTGATGATGCGGCAATTATTTTTCCCAGAGACTATCATCATCGATAAGATTTCTAAAGAATTAGCTTATGGGATTCCAGCAAGTGCGGATAGGAGCAAGGAATCGTGTCCGAGTTTTCAAGATTTCTACTCAGGTGGATCCTAGTTTTGGATCGAGTACCGGATGCCAGAGGCAGTGGTATAGTATTGGTGGGGACTTACTTGATGCTTGCATCTGTACAGTCATTACCATGATGACACTACTCTGAAGATTCTCCAGTCGTAGTTGGAGAGATTTTCGTGCGGAACATAGTTTTGCCGGTATGCTTGTATCGATGCGATCGGTAGGCACACGGGAAACTTCATGTTCAAAAGCATGATATGAATACAAGAAGAACGCTGATGGTAGATCGTGAGAAGAAGGGGTCGACTGACATGCACTGACGCAGAGCATAGCTGGTTAGCTATCACGAGCCATTTCTCCGGAGTTCTTCGTAGGAGGACATGTAGAGAGACTTGGTCGGGAGTATGCTTGTATCGATGCGTGTGTCGATTAGAAGCTTCATGCTCAAAAAACAAGATTAGTACGATGATTTAAATACTGTATTGATGTAGTTGTAAACAGTATTTCAGTTGTAAAGAATAATCATACTTTGGTTGTATCATTTCAAGTTCGATTGTACATTTCATTGTATTTTGAATACTGTATGTATTACATGAGATTGTAATAAATAGAATTGTACATAACTTGAAATAAGTGATACATGTTTTATTTAATCCAGCAATTCATGGATGATTGCATGATTGTGCAGAAGTTTGGATTGGGTTTAGTTGATTAGCGTTCAACTATTGTAGCTCATGGTATTTGAGTGGGCCAACTGTGACTGTTTGACTTGCGGTTAGTCTAGGCATTTTCCTAGGATCGACCCAGTTAGTCAGTGGACTATGTTAGTGCCAGCGATGAGTGGACTCATCTGGAGGCATTAAGGGTATTGTTCGGTTTAGAACATTGGGCTTTGTTCTAGGTTGTTTCTTGGAACAGTAGGCTGTTTGACCTTCGTTGGGTTGAGACTTGTGATGATGGGTTTTCATCGGGATACCAGGTCCAGTATATGCCAAGAGTTGTGGACTATGACCAGGACTAGACGTGATGGGGCGCGACCCTATGCGAGTATTACTCTGGGAGTCCTTGTACTTCAGAGGTTATCTGGGAGCCTTCGTGCTTCAGGAGATTGTGGTGGGAAGGCTACTCAGTCTAGGGATTTGGTGACAGTTACGACGAGGTATGACCTTGGATTAGATATTAGGTTTGACATCGATGGTTCGATATCGTCTGGTGTGCCAGAGATATTGATTATGTTCTGCTATGGGAACCAGTCTTGGAGGGATTTCCTTGACGAGTGTGTACCTTGAGTAGATAGGTATTAACCTTTGAATTACTGCTAGACGTGTGGATCTAGTAGGTGGATGGATTTCTACTAACGATGAATAGGGGTTGTCATCAGAGTTGTGGTTAGAATTTCCTTGTGATAGGAATTATCCAAGATATTGGATGGGATGTTGTTACGAGACTTTGACTCGAATACGAGGACTACTCCTTGATGATTGGCTTCATCAGTATTGGATTATATCAGACGCTAAGGATTGTATATGACTATTTAAGATGTGAGGGAAGCATGGCCTATGATCGTGAAACCTTGGTGGTTGTCCAGGTGGGTTATTGAGGTAAGCTACCTTAGTCTTGAATTGTTGCACAATCTTTACAAGGGAAATGATCAGGAGAGTGTTCGAAGATTGTGGAAATCTTTGGGATTATTTAGTTATTCTTCTTGGACTTGACGAGCCGTGGTGTTCATTCTGAATGAACAAGGTAAGGATAGTGAGTCCAGTGGTTGCGCTAAGTATTGTCTGATATTTTCCGAGGTTGAGCATAGGATTTTCCATGGGATGTAATGGGCTTAGTTTATCTTGATGTTTGCCTTGGGTGAACAAGACAACGATTAGTAGTGCTAAAGTGGCACGGGATCTGTGCTAGTGACTACTAGTGGTTATTGGCTAACTCTATCAGAGTTAGGATGATTAAGTTCAGAATACGAAGCAGCGGTTAGTAGTGCTCAAAAAGGCGCAGGACTTGTGCCAAGTAAACTATTTATGTACTGTGATTTGACACCATTTGGAAATGGTTCTTTGCGGCAGCTGAGTCATAGTTATTGACCGAGCCATGTAGGTTGAATGATCAGTGGTCGTCTGACCAGATGTGTGCAAGCATCAGTAGTTCGATGAGATCGATAGAGTAATCCAATCAGTGATGGTTTGGATATAGCAATCGAGAAATACTTGGGATAGTATTTTATTGCTTAGTTCTTAGGAGATGAGTACTTGGTATAGTCTCAGAGCATTCGACAATTTGGATGATTTAGAATCTCTAGGGTTGCCAGAGACTAATATACCGAAAGATTGCAACTGACTGGTATGGTCAGGAAAGGATCATGTTGTTGTTTCATGTGAGAGTTTTCCATTAAACAACAATAGTGAAGAGTGTCAACCGGAAATTTCGATGAAGTGTTCCTGTGAGGACATCTATGTATACCGTTGTGTTTGGATCCGACGAGTAGTTAGAAATGCTAATGGACATTAGCAAGGAACGTTAGTTGTCTAATCGTGTGGTGTGACAATAGCTGGGATCTAATTCTCGAGATCTAGCAGGATGTGTCACTAGTCTTCCAGCGAGTGATGTGTGATATGTGACTAAGATAATCAAGGATCGACTTAGTAGCCAACGAGGTTTGACTATGGGGTCGAAGATTTCGCAAGATCGTGACGGATCGAGTTGTTCTTTCGAGTCAGTGAGTCACATCTATGCAGACTGTTTGTCAAAGAATATTGCGTTGTAGAAATAAACGACAATCAGAGACACATTGTGTGGCAAGTTACTTCGAGCACAAGTGTTTTCCAGGATTGACTAGGGAATTGACGAATTAGATCGTTTAGTGCTGAGACTAATGCGTTCGGCAAGGGAGCGGTTTGACTATTGAGAATCCGTTGGGATTTAGTTCCAGGATCAGTATGTTCAACCTTGGGAGGTTGGTATGAGCTGATGGTATTATCAGAGACTCTGAGTTGAGTTATACTAGGTGCAATGACTTTCTAGTTTCGAGACGGAATAGGAAGCGTTTCCATATGTCTGTGCACTGTGGAATGTCCCAGTCGACCATATTGGTGGGAGCTTGCCTTAGTCCTGATGTGTGTACAGTGATTGCGAGTATGTATAACTAACCAGAGGATGTCTATCGATTAAATTCATGAGGTGAATAACCTATGATCGAGATGATGTAGATCATCAGAGGCGTAATGACTTCTATTACAATGTATGCGTGACTTCGCAGGCCAATGGCTAGGAGATGACGTAGCGTCATGAATTGCAAGTGATGATAGTTATCATCAGGGCACAGTGTCGAGGTTATACTAAGAAACGTGGACAGCAGAATGTACTAGACATGATGGTTTAAGTTCACAGTATTCCTTGGGAAGCCGGTTGTGCTTCAGGGAGAGTGGGGAGGGTAACCAGTCTAGGGAACATTGCGAACAATTACTTTGAAGTATAGACTTGAGTCCACTGGATTATCTTAAGCGAAATTCATGTTAGAATGTGTCAGCACAGTGTTGGGAAAAGTGTTTCCAAACTAGAGGTGTTGAGCACCGAGAAATTTTAAAACCATTAGATGGTTAGATTCGATAAGTAATTCGACGAATGTCGTAAGCCAGTGAAGTTATGACTTGGTCTTTGTCAGTATAAGATTTCCTTTGAGACGATAATCTTGATCAAATGGATGTTTGCATCCTTCGTGATCAGTGAGATCGTGGTTACGACAGAGGACGTACCAGTGTTGTGATACGTTATTGTCAAGGAATATTGGTTGCCATCAAGTAACGCAGTGGTTTAAAGCTAGGAGAATGCTAATTGGTTTAGCATTTATGCAGATGGCAGATAACTCGACGGGAGTCTGAGTGTGTCGGAGGATATTTCGATCAGACACTCGAGCAAGGGTCTTTAATATGTTCTCGAGGTTCTACCCTAGATTTCGAGAACGAAATCTTTTAAGGGGGGGAGAATGTAGTGACCCGTATCCAGAATTGATGATTAATGAGTAATTAATCATGTAATCATGTTTAAGATTAAGTAAAACATGATTAAGGAAATTCCAAATGGGTTAACGGAGTCCAGAAATGGATTCAGGACACTTAAAATAGCCAAGAAGGTTTCGAGGGTTCGGATGGTTCGGAAGCTCCGAACCAAGTCAGGAGGCTCCAAACTGGATCGGAGGATCCGAACTTAGGATCGGAGGCTCCGAAGTGGATCGGAAGCTCCGTTGGTGAGATCGGATGTTCCGATCGGGACCAGGGCACGTGTCATTGCTGACGTCAGAAAAGTGACATCATGGCTGACGTAATATTGGGCAATCGGATGCTCCGAAGATGGGATCGGAGGTTCCGATCGTGTTCGGACGTTCCGAACCGGGTTCGGAGGCTCCGAACTTCGTCTATAAATAGGGGGCCGAGATTTCATTTTCAACTCGCACCTCTCCTTTTCCTCTCTCAATTCCTAGGCCTTCTAACTCAGATCTAGGGAGTTCTAGGCATCGTATTGGGAATCCAAAAGTGGCATAGCGATCCAGGCGTCGTAGCGGAGCTGTGGCCTAGTTTTGAGGCAATTGTCATCAGCGGGCTGACAACGGACGCAGGTATAGCTATGGACTCCTTAAATTATTTAGGAGTATACAATAGTTTAATTAAGGCTTTTAGAGCTTAATTATTGATGCATGGGTATTTGCATCGTAGAGCTGATATAGGCTTGTAACCTAGAGTGGGACTGCTAGGACTGCCTGTAGTAAGGTACGTAAGTACTGACTGAGATAGCCAGCGGGTTTTTCATGCTTATATGTTGCATTTTTGTGTCATATTATTATGCAGCATGTGCATATCATATTGTGCCTCTCCATCTTGTGAGATGAGCCATGTAGGGCCGCTCAGCCCTGTCTGGACGGGTGATGTCTAGTGACCAGTGACTGACGGGTCATGGGTGATTAGCATCTGGGGACACGGTCCACGTCCTATAGGAATGAGCAGTGTACATAGGGTTTGATCCCCGGGTTATACCACTCATGTCCAAGGCGCCTTTACTGAGCAGTTGTATACAGTTATCCCAGATATGGATTCCCTATAATTTGCATGCATCATATTTGTATGTTTTACCCAGTTCTTTTGTATTGAGCTTAGAGCTTACGTCCAGTCTTTTCTGTGTATCTGGACCCCCCATTTGACGGGGCAGGTGTAGGTGCAGGATTGAGCACCAGGAGCTTGGAGTAGCCAGTGACCAGTGAAGACAGCAGGATTAGCTGTAGGTTTTGCCTTTAGGCTATTTATTCGATTTGGTTGTATAAATCGAATTGGTTTAACCGGTTGTATTCTTCCAGTCTATTTTTATTTAAGTTTTCCGCAGCGATTTATTTAATGCATGTTTAATTATGCTCCTAACTCTGATTAGGTAGCGGATCCGGGTAGGGTCGCTACATACGGGAGCTTCAGCCTGCTCACACGAAGCTCCTCTCGATACCTACAGCAAGTATCTCGGTCTAGAAGACGGAGACGCTCAAATTACAACTCGGATATGGTCTTTCGGGGTGTTTATCCCATAGGGCGTGCTGGGACCCACCAAAGCGGCCCGCGTCACCCAGATCGCACGCTCACGTCGTGTGATTAAGTCTATTGCATCTTTTATATCCGCGGATTGGACTGAAAGAGTCGGAAATAGGACGACGAGGAATCGGAAAAACATGAAGTACGAGAAAGTAAAAAAAAATTAATGAAAAAGGGGTGCAACACGAATACTTCCCAGGGGGTCACACATCCTAGTACTGCTCTCGCCCAAGCACGCTTAACTTCAGAGTTCTAATGGGATCTGGTACATTAGTGCTGGTATGATCGCAACCAACAGTGAATGAATTCTTTATTGTTTTGTCTCTCGAATTGCGGATCGGAGGAACAGGAGCTGCAGTTTCAAACGGACATAACTTTCGATCGGCTAAGAGATACGGGAGCTTCAGCCTGCTCACATGAAGCTCCTTTTGATACCTACAACAAGTATCTCGGTCTAAGAGACGGAGACGCTCAAATTACAACCCGGAGATGGTCTTTCGGGGCATTTTTCCCGTAGGGCACGCTGGGAACTACCGAAGCGGCCCGCATCACCCAGATTGCACGTTCACATCGTGTGATTAAGTCTATTGCATCTTTTCTATCCGCGGATTGGACTGAAAAGTCGGAAATAGGATGGAGAGGAATCGGAAGAATAAGATGTACGATTAAGAAAAAAAGAAACTAATAAAAAAAGGGGTGCAACACGAGGACTTCCCAGGGGGTCGCCCATCCTAGTACTGCTATTGTCCAAACACGCATAACTTCGGAGTTATGATGGGATCCGGTGCATTAGTGCTGGTATGATCGCACACAATAGTGAATGAATTCTTTATTTTTTGTCTCTCGAATTGCGGATCGGAGGAACAGGAGTTGCAGTTTCAAACGGACATAACTTTCGATCGGCTGAGAGTTACTGGAAATTCAGCCTGCTCACGCGAAGCTCCACTCGATACCTATAGTGCGTATCTCGGTTAAAGAGATGGAGACGCTCAAATTCCAAAACAGAGATGGTCTTTTGGGGTATTTTTCCCGTATGTCGCGCTGGGACCCACCGAAGCAGCCTGCATCACCCATATCGCACGTTCACATCGTATGATTCAGTATATTGCATCTTTTCTATCCGTGGATAGGATTGCAAGAGTCGGAAATAGGACGGCGAGGAATCGAAAGAACTAGAAGTACGAGTAAGAAAAAAAGTAATTAATGAAAAAAGTGGTGCAACACGAGGACTTCCCAGGGGGTCACCCATCCTAGTACTGCTCTCGCCCAAGCACGCTTAATTTTGGAGTTCTGAAGGGATCCGGTGCATTAGTGCTGGTATGATCGCACCAAACAGTGAATAAATTCTTTATTGTTTTGTCTCTCGAATTGCGGATAGGAGGAACAGGAGCTGTAGTTTCAAATGGACATAACTCTCGATCTGCTGAGATTTACGGGAGCTTCAACCTGCTCACGCGAAGCTCTTCTTGATACCTATAGCCCGTATCTCGGTCTAAGAGATGGAGAAGCTCAAATTCAAACCTGGAGATTGTCTTTGGGGGCATTTTTCCCGTAGGGCGTGCTGGGACCCACCGAAGTGGCCCGCGTCACCCAGATCGCACGTTCACGTCATGTGATTCAGTATATTGCATCTTTTCTATCCGCGGATTGGATTGAAAAATTCAAAAATAAGACGGAGAGGAATCGGAAGAACAAGATGTACGAGTAAGAAAAAAAGAAACTAATAATAAAAGGGGTGCAACACGAGGACTTCCCGGGGGGTCACCGATCCTAGTGCTGCTCTTGCCCAAGCACGCATAAATTCGGAGTTCTGATGGGATTCGGTGCATTAGTTCTGGTATGATCGCACCCAACAGTATATGAATTCTTTATTTTTTTTGTCTCTCGAATTGCGGATCGAAGGAACAAGAGCTGCAGTTTCAAACGGACATAACTTTCGATCGGTTGAGAGTTACTGGAGCTTCAGCCTGCTCACGCGAAGCTTCACTCGATACCTATAGTGCGTATCTTGGTTAAAGAGACGGAGACGCTCAAATTTCAAAATGGAGATGGTCTTTTGGGGCATTTTTCCCGTATGTCGCGCAGGGACCCACCGAAGCGGCCAGCGTCACCCAGATCGCACGTTCACATCGTATGATTCAGTCTATTGCATCTTTTATATTCGCGGATTGGACTGAAAGATTCGGAAATAGGACGGCGAGGAATCGAAAGAACAAGAAGTACGAGTAAGAAAAAAAGAAATTAATGAAAAAAGGGGTGCAACACGAGGACATCTCAGGGGGTCACCCATCCTAGTACTGCTCTCTCCCAAGCACGCTTAAATTCGGAGTTCTGATGGAATCTGGTGCATTAGTGTTGGTATGATCGCACCCAACAATGAATGAATTCTTTATTTTTTTGTGTCTCGAATTGCGGATCGGAGGAACAGGTGCTGCAAATTCAAACGGACATAACTTTCGATCTAGTGAGAGTTACGGGAGCTTCAGCCTGCTCACGTGAAGCTCTTCTCGATACCCACAGCGCGTATCTCAGTCTAAGAGACGGAGAAGTTCAAATTCAAACCCAGAGATGGTATTTGGGGGCATTTTTACCATAGGGCGCACTGGGACCCACCAAAGTGGCCCGCGTCACCCAGATCGCACGTTCACGTCGTGTGATTCAGTCTACTGCATATTTTCTATCCGCGTATTGGACTGAAAGAGTCGGAAATAGGACGGAGAGGAATCGGAAGAACAAGATGTACGAGTAAGAAAAAAAGAAACTAATAAAAAAAGGGTGCAACACGAGGACTTCCCAGGGGGTCACCCATCCTAGTACTGCTCTTACCCAAGCACGCATAACTTCGGAGTTCTGATGGGATACGGTGCATTAGTGCTGCTATGATCGCACCCAACAGTGAATGAATTCTTTATTTTTTTTGTCTCTCGAATTGCGGATCGGAGGAACAGGAGCTGCAGTTTCAAACGGACATAACTTTCGATCGGCTGAGAGTTACTGGATCTTCAGCCTGCTCACGCGAAGCTCCACTCGATACCTATAGTGCGTATCTCGGTTAAAGAGATGGAGATGCTCAAATTCCAAATGGAGATGGTCGTTCGGGGAATTTTTCCCGTATGTCGCGCTGGGACCCACGGAGGCGGCCCGTGTCACCCAGATCGCACGTTCACATCGTATGATTCAGTTTATTGCATCTTTTCTATCCGAGGATAGGATTACAAGAGTCGGAAATAGGACGGCGAGGAATCGAAAGAACAAGAAGTACGAGTAAGAAAAAAAGAAATTAATGAAAAAAGGGGTGCAACACGAGGACTTCCCAGGGGGTCACCCATCCTAGTACTGCTCTCGCCCAAGCACGCTTCACTTCGGAGTTCTGATGGGATCCGGTGCATTAGTGCTGGTATGATCGCACCCAATAGTGAATGAATTCTTTATTGTTTTGTCTCTCGAATTGCGGATCGGAGGAACAGGAGCTGCAGTATTAAACGGAAATAACTTTCGATCGGCTAAGAGTTACGGGAGCTTCAGCCCGCTCACACGAAGCTCCTCTCGATGCCTACAGCAAGTGTCTCGGTCTAAGAGACGGAGACGCTCAAATTACAACACAGAGATGGACTTTCGGGGCGTTTTTTGGTAGGGCGCGCTGGGACCCACGGAAGCGGCCCGCGTCACCCAGATCGCACGTTCACGTCGTGTGATTATGTCTATTGCATCTTTTCTATCCGCGGATTGGACTGAAAGAGTCGGAAATAGTACGGCGAGGAATTGGAAAAACCCGAAGTACGAGTAAGAAAAAAAGAAATTAATGAAAAAGGGGTGCAACACGAGGACTTCCCAGGGGGTCATCCATCGTAGTACTGCTCTCTCCCAAGCACGCTTAAATTCGGAGTTCTGATGGAATCTGGTGCATTAGTGTTGGTATGATCGCACCCAACAATGAATGAATTCTTTATTGTTTTGTGTCTCGAATTGCGGATCGGAGGAACAGGTGCTGCAAATTCAAACGGACATAACTTTCGATCTGCTGAGAGTTACGGGAGCTTCAACCTGCTCACGTGAAGCTCATCTCGATACCCACAGTGCGTATCTCAGTCTAAGAGACGGAGAAGCTCAAATTCAAACCCGGAGATGGTCTTTGGGGGCATTTTTACCGTAGGGTGCGCTGGGACCCACCAAAGTGGCCCGCGTCACCCAGATCGCACGTTCACGTCGTGTGATTTAGTCTATTGCATATTTTCTATCCGCGTATTGGACTGAAAGAGTCGGAAATAGGTTGGAGAGGAATCGGAAGAACAAGATGTACGAGTAAGAAAAAAAGAAACTAATAAAAAAATGGTGCAACACGATGACTTCCCAGGGGGTCACCCATCCTTGTACTGCTCTTACCCAAGCACGCATAACTTCGGAGTTCTGATGGGATCCGGTGCATTAGTGCTGCTATGATCGCACCCAACAATGAATGAATTCTTTATGTTTTTGTCTCTCGAATTGCGGATCGGAGGAACAGGAGCTGCAGTTTCAAACGGACATAACTTTCGATCGGCTGAGAGTTACTAGATCTTCAGCCTGCTCACGCGAAGCTCCACTCGATACCTATAGTGAGTATCTCGGTTAAAGAGATGGAGATGCTCAAATTCCAAATGGAGATGGTCGTTCGGGGCATTTTTCCCGTATGTCGCGCTAGGACCCACTGAGGCGGCCCGTGTCACCCAGATCGCACGTTCACATCGTATGATTCAGTCTATTGCATCTTTTCTATCCGTGGATAGGACTGCAAGAGTCGGAAATAGGACGGCGAGGAATCGAAAGAACAAGAAGTACGAGTAAGAAAAAAAGAAATTAATGAAAAAAGGGGTGCAACACGAGGACTTCCCAGGGGGTCACCCATCCTAGTACTGCTCTCGGCCCAAGCACGCTTCACTTCGGAGTTCTGATGGGATCCGGTGCATTAGTGCTGGTATGATCGCACCCAATAGTGAATGAATTCTTTATTGTTTTGTCACTCGAATTGCGGATCGGAGGAACAGGAGCTGCAGTATTAAACGGAAATAACTTTCGATCGGCTAAGAGTTACGGGAGCTTCAGCCTGCTCACACAAAGCTCCTCTCGATGCCTACAGCAAGTATCTCGGTCTAAGAGACGGAGACGCTCAAATTACAACCCAGAGATGGACTTTCGGGGCGTTTTTTGGTAGGGCGCGCTGGGACCCACGAAAACGGCCCGCGTCACCCCAATCGCACGTTCACGTCGTGTGATTAAGTCTATTGCATCTTTTCTATCCGCGGATTGGACTGAAAGAGTCGGAAATAGGACGACGTGGAATTGGAAAAACCAGAAGTACGAGTAAGAAAAAAAGAAATTAATGAAAAAGGGGTGCAACACGAGGACTTCCCAGGGGGTCATCCATTCTAGTACTGCTCTCGCCGAAGCACGCTTAACTTTGGAGTTTTGATGGGATCCGGTGCATTAGTACTGGTATGATCGCACCCAAGAGTGAATGAATTCTTTATTTTTTTGTCTCTCGATTTGCGGATCGAAGGAACAGGAGCTGCAGTTTCAAACGAACATAACTTTCGATCTTTTGAGAGTCACGGGAGCTTCAGCCTGCTCATGCGAAGCTCTTCTCGATACCTACAGCGCGTATCTCTGTCTAAGAGATGGAGAAGCTCAAATTCAAACCCGGATATGTTATTTGGGGGCATTTTTTCCGTAGGGCGCGCTGGAACCCACCGAAGTGGCCCGCGCCAGATCGCACGTTCACGTCGTGTGATTCAGTTTATTGCCTCTTTTCTATCCGTGGATTGGACTGAAAGAGTCGAAAATAGGACGGAGAGGAATCGTAAGAACAAGATGTACGAGTAAGAAAAAAATAAACTAATAAAAAAAGGGGTGCAACACGAGGACTTCCCAGGGGGTCACCCATCCTAGTACTGCTCTTGCCCAAGCACGCATAACTTCGGAGTTTTGATGGGATCCGGTGCATTAGTGCTGGTATGATCGCACCCAACAGTGAATTAATTTTTTATTTTTTTGTCTCTCGAATTGTGGATCGGAGGAACAGGAGCTGCAGTTTCAAACGGACTTAACTTTTGATCGGCTGAGAGTTACTAGAGTTTCAGCCTGCTCACGCAAAACTCCACTCGATACCTATAGTGTGTATCTCGGTTAAAGAGACGGAGACGCTCAAATTGCAAAACGGAGATGGTCTTTCGGGGAATTTTTCCCGTATGTTGCGCTGGGAGCCACCAAAGTGGCCCGCGTCACCCAGATCGCACGTTCACATCGTATGATTCCGTCTATTGCATCTTTTCTATCCAAGGATTGGACTGAAAGAGTCGGAAATAGGACGGCGAGGAATCGAAAGAATAAGAAGTACGAGTAAGAAAAAAAAATTAATGAAAAAAGGGGTGCAACAAGAGGACTTCCCAGGGGGTCACCCATCCTAGTACTTCTCTAACCCAAGCACGCTTGAATTCGGAGTTCTGATGGCATCCGGTGCATTAGTGATGGTATGATCGCACCTAACAGTGAATGAATTCTTTATTGTTTTGTCTCTCGAATTGCTGATCGGAGGAACAGGAGCTACAGTTCAAACGGACATAACTTTCGATCGGCTAAGAGTTACGGGAGCTTCAGCCTACTCGCCCGAAGCGTCTCTCGATACCTACAGCAAGTATCTCGGTCTAAGAGATGGAGACGCTCAAATTACAACCCGGAGATGGTCTTTTGAGGCGTTTTTCCCGTAGGGCGCGCTGGGACCCACCGAAGCGGCCCGCGTCACCCAAATCGCACGTTCACGTCGTGTGGTTAAGTCTAATTGCATCTTTTCTATCCACGGATTAGGCTGAAAGAGTCGGAAATAGGACGGCGAGGAATCGAAAAAACAAGAAGTACGAGTAAGAAAAAAAAATTTTTGAAAAAGGGGTGCAACACGAGGTCTTCCCAGGGGGTCACCCATCCTAGAACTGCTCTCGCCCAAGCACGCTTAAATTCGTAGTTTTGATGGGATCCAGTGCATTAGTGTTGGTATGATCGCACCCAACAATAAATTAATTCTTTATTGTTTTGTCTCTCGAATTGCGGATCGGAGGAACAGGAGTTGCAGTTTCAAACGGACATAACTTTTGATCTGCTGAGAGTTACGGGAGCTTCAGCCTGCTCACGTGAAGCTCTTCTCGATACCCACAGCGCGTATCTCGGTCTAAGAGACGGAGAAGCTCAAATTCAAATCCGGAGATGGTCTTTGGGGGCATTTTTCCCGTAGGGCATGCTGGGACCCACCAAAGTGCCCCGCGTCACCCAGATCGCACGTTTACGTCGTGTGATTCAGTCTATTGCATATTTTCTATCCGCTTATTGGACTGAAAGAGTCAGAAATAGGACAGAGAGGAATCGGAAGAACAAGATGTACGAGTAAGAAAAAAAAACTAATAAAAAAAGGGTGCAACACGAGGACTTCCCAGGGGGTCACCCATCCTAGTACTGCTCTTACCCAAGCACGCATAACTTCGAATTTCTGATGGGATCCGGTGCTGTGAGGACCCGGATTCTAATCATCTAATCAAAATGAAGCTATCAATCATCCACAACAAGCCAAGGCTTAAAGCCAAAAAAAAAAAAAATATATTATTTTATTTTTTTTTAAAAGGGCATGCACGGACCCCGGACACCTTATGTGCCTGGGTCCGTGCATTAAACTGCACAAAACCAACTTCTGCATAAATAATGCACGGACTCCGTGCAGCCTCCGTGCCCAGGTCCGTGCCCAACATAACAAAATCAACAATTTTCTGTCTTGGAACGAACCCACACGGACCCATACACGGATCTAGGCACGGGGTCCGTACATGAACAATTCCGGAACACTAAAAAAATGCGAAGGTATACGGACCCTTACCCGGACCTAAGCACGGGGTCCGTGCCCTGAAATTTTCCAGAAAAATAAAACTTCAACAGCAGAACATGCAATCCAACTCCACCTCAAATCATAAATATCAACATAAAACATGCATAAATTCAGTACATGATAGTTCTAAGGTTGTACAAAAACCAATCTAGTAGAACATACATCAACCTAAGTTCTACAAACCAAAATACAAGTACAACGAGATTGAAATCAAATTTAGACATTCTAAACCAAGCCCTCACTCTATCATTTCCCAACTCGATCTAGTCATGCTTCCTGTGACTCGAACCTTCATAACCTGTTATCAAGCACACATAAAAACAAGACAACAGCCGGATAACTCCGGTGAGAATAATATTCCAAGTAAAAGAGACAAACAGGCAGCATCAACTAATAACTCAAATATGAAATGAAATCAACTAGACATGCAATTCATGTAGTAATTCAACAACATGAATATAATAACCATACAATTCAAAATGCATTAAAATGCAATGCATGTCATCGGGGTTTAAGATTGTTTAAATCGGATACTCAAAGGAATTTCGTTTTCGAATCGTCGGTTGGGATCCCGAGGCCAAGATATCACCACAACTCACCGACCCTCCCTTTCGAGGTGAATGTAGTACATCTTGTGCCTCTAGACTTTGGAGCACTATAATGAGTTATTTTAAAATCACAGCCATTGGATAACTCGACCAATGCCACTCAATTATAGCCCCCAAATCGTCTAATCAAAAACTGGCAACTTAGCCATTCAATTCTCGAATCAAAAGAGGCTCAATATGAATGCATATGGAAATCGGAATACATTTACACCATTCAATTCAAGTACGCAGTCAATCAAAACAATTAAACATGCATGTATGTGATTTTAGGGACTCGAGAGTTAATCAAAAACTCGAGTATTCATCCCTTTGAACTCGATGTCATCATTTACCTTTTCTTCGATTCAATTGGTGCTCCAAATCTGGAATTCAACACCAATAATAATTTCTCAATCAATATTCATTCAACTATTCAAGTCAATCAATATTCGAAATAAAATTCAATACAAATCGTTCTTCAACTTCCAATGAATCAACCTTCAATTCTTGTTCAAGCCCAACTAACTTCAACCAAATCTGAAATGAAGATTAATATAGGCCCGTTATCAACTTCTCTATTCAAACAAAACCCAAATCGATCAATTCAAATGAGACGATATTCAAAACTCAAACCGGCGGCATAACGGCTATAAATTCAAATATCCGGAAATACAATAATCAATATATCCATCCAAACAACTCATAAAAACAATCATTCCTCCAATTAAAATCAATCCCAACCAATCTCAAAACACCCATTTTTGAATTAACCTTCAAAAATTCATAATAAATCCAAACTTCGTTCTTTTTCCTAACCGACTTCGAATACACGATCTATGCTAGCCCAAGAACAACATATCCAAAAATCATTCGATTCCAACAACATCCGAAAAATAAATTATGTCCGATCGAAGAAATACTTACGTTAAAATGAAGCCCTTGTTGCCGGGATCGCGAAACCACCTTCGAAATAAAAATCTACCGGTCGGATCGAGCACAAAATCGATGGAGAAAGCTTGGAGATGGGCGGCTATGGAGGTTGGGGTTCTCGGTTCTTGTTGGGAGAGGAAGAGGAAGAAAATAAATGGGTGTTGACTAGTCAACCCACTAACTCCAACATTATATATATATATTCCATTTTGCACTTTGGTCCCCAAACTTCTCCAATAATTGCAATTCAAACCCTAATCAAGTATCAATTAAGTCCTCAAATTTCTTAATTTCCAATTATCAATATTTATTTCTTAAAATCTCGGTTATGCTAATTTTGGGGCGTTACAATTCTCCCCCTCTAAGAATTGATTTCGTCCTCGAAATCGAACACGATTCAATCTCAAAAGATAATTCCAAAACTGTAAAGAATTCTCATCGCAAAATTAATTCCGGTAGTTGATGCTTTCAATCGGACTCTGTATCCCAAATCTCTTCTTCAAATTCATATCGGCTCAACCACACTGTCACAACTGAATCGGTTTGTTTCGGATTGGCTTCACAGTTCGGTCGTAAATCAGAATCGGTCAAAGCAACTCGACGTCTCATAATATTCAATCTCGTAAGTCGAAGAACATAACAAATATCTCTTCATAATTTCTTAAGGATAAATCGATCTCGGAGTCAACTCCTCTATTTTCTCATTTTAGACAAGGTTCTGAAAGAAGAATTCCACTGAATTAGCTGGTTCCTCTGATCCAAATATAAATATCTGCATATGAATTCCAAATGCTTCGCCTATCTATTCTGAGTTGTCGTTATTCTCATTTGACTAACAAAAGTCACCTTCATTCTTGTCAGAATAAACTTCGTCTGCTCATTCAAAATTCGAATCAAATCTGGTCCCAACTCAGGTGACTCAGAAAATCATCCCAATTCAAGTGAGATTTTCATTTCCTATAGAATAATTCGTCGAATGATACTATCAAAATATTCGTTTAATAGTTAATTGTCGTACTAATTCTTCACAAAATTCAAGGATTCTGCCAACTAGTGCTAAGTCAAGCACTACGGCTCGCATCATAATCTCTAAAATCAGAATCATCTATTCTGATTATCAGTCGTTCTGAGGATAATAGATGTACTTGGATGCATTCAATAACAAAAACTTCTTCAAAATCTATGCCCAATATAAGCAATTTATCAAGGATCTCGGTCTGAAATGACCAAATTCGGATATCCAAACAATCTGACAAAATATCTAACGGAGTATCTATAATCTGATTCTGTCTGGGAGTAATTCTGTGCGGATACAATAGCAGTTTTCATCACTCGATCAAACGATACTCAACTCGAATCTCAAACTCAGACTTATCGGTAGCTTCGAAACAAAATGTGTCGAAACGTAATCATATTCCATTCTAAATCAGAATAAATTGTACAATAGCACGTCGGGTAATTCTATCTACTTTCGACTGCTGAAAGTTAAGAACATCGAAACATATACTTCGAACGTCATTCCTGATCTGTCTTCCTGAATCCGATTCTTCAAATCCTCAGCATCTTTCGGTCATCTGACTGAATACTGTATAGACTTCAACGTGCCAATCTCAAGAATCATTGTCTCAATCAAAAATATGTGGCAGAACCATAATGATTACTCTCGAATAAGGCATCAACACTGAATTGAAACTCAAACGGTGCCCAGATCTGACTTTCTTCATCGAACTCCAAAAAAAATCGAATTAGATTCTATACTTCCTAGGTCTTTCTCAATCAATTCGGATTTTGTTCGGAACAAAGATTCTGATAGACCTTCTATTGGCTTCGACTTTTAAATTAAAACTTCGGAAATCATCGATCAAAATAGAATTACTGATAGTAGATAAAATACGAACAGATCTTTTGGCTCAACACATTTGTTGCTGCATTAAATTTATCCCGGATCGAATCGGCTTTCATAGTCAAAATCATTCAACAGAATAAATCATCTCTTCTATCACATAATCAGTTCACATCGCTAAACCAATACTTCAATTCTAATATCAGAAAGGATTATGGAAATATCCTCATAAGAAAATGACACTAGATATTTGTAAGGCCCAAAAATATTAAATTATTAATTATGAGATTTGAGAATTAAATTCCATATTATGGGCTAATATTGATTTGAGAAGTTATGAAAATGATAAATTTAATTTCCGAGCCAAAAATATTTAATTTGAGAATTTACGAATTTTGAGAATTAAATTCCGAGAATTCTTAAATTAAGAGAATAAATATTCGATTTGAATATTTATGGAATTTAAGATTAAATTCCATGTTTCGAGAATTAAAGAAGATTAATTTTGACAATACAACTCGATCAAGGACTGATTTGTAAATATCAAAGTTGAAGGGCTCGAATGCAAAAGGCCGGGATTATTTGATTAATCCAAATTTATTTAATTTTAATCCGAGAATATTTAATTTGGGAATATTTAGAGTTTTGATTTAAATTCTAATATTCTTAAATTATTTAGGATTGAAATTGAATTAAAAAGAAGGCCGAGGACTGAATTGCAATTACTGAAGACTTGAGGGACTAACTTGCAATTTATTCAATATCTATCCGATTTAATCAGATTTCTCAGCATGTACACGTGCATATGTTAAAATGAATTCAGAATTGAGAGTTGAGAAAGCCGAGACCTTCGATTCCTTTTTCTTTCCAATTTTCAAAACCCCGTAACTATTGATCCGATCGTCCGATTTTGATTCCGAAAGATGTTCTGGAATCCTTGCGACGAGAAATTCAATTTGATGTAAGTATTGTGAGGTTTTTGATAGATTTTTAAATCATTATATTTGATAGATCAGATGTTGAGCATGAATATTGGTTTTCAATGGTTTATGTAGTTCCGTATCGATGTCGAATCGGTTATTTGATGTCGTATGAATTCCAATGATTTTTTAAAGCATGTATCTCGAATGTATACTTCTGATATGCTGCGAATATGATGTTATGTTGCTGATATGTTGATTAGAAGCCATAATTGAAGTTGAAAATGGTTTCGATATTTTGTCGGTTGCCGATTTTTAATCGCTACGCCGTCGATTCGTGTTTTGAGACTAGTTTGATAGCTGATTATCGAGATGAGATGTTCTTTGATATGTTGATGATTATAGATGTTGGTATGAAGAGTTGAATGATAATGTACGGATATGAAAATCTGTATTAATGGAGTTGAAATTAGAAATGAATTCAATATCGTAACGATTCCCGATTGTCAATCTCTATGATGCTCGGTTATGTTTTGAAACCATACTGATAGTCTACGATTGAGCCAATGATCTTGGGATTGTATACTGATTTTGTTACATGGTAATCTTTACATTTCAGACGTGCTACGAGCTCAATCAACTCAAGAGGTCGGATTGTGAACCGAGGAAGTTCGCTTGAGGTTTGAAATGAATTTGATTGAAGCTGTGTTGATGATTTTGACTCGATTCTGAAATGAATGAATTGAACGAAGCTTGATGTGAATGTTTTGAGGTTGCAGTTAAGATTTGAAGAATTCATAACAGAAGAATACGAAGGTAAAAGTGGACTACTACTTGAATGGGATTATAACTCGAGATGGTTTGTATCGAGTTCCCTAAATCACATTCTGAAATGCATATGTAGTGGCTTCAAAGTCTAGAGAAGTAAGATAAGTAGCCCCACCTTGATTGGGAGAGTCGATGGTTAGCTATGATATATTCTTCTCGGGATCCCAACCGACGAGATAAGAGATAAACCTTGTTTTAAAACATGCATTGTTTTTATTTATATCATGAGCTTGATATATGTTTATATGCATGTTTAGTTGCTTTTACTGGGAAATATATTTCTCACCGGAGTTATCCGGCTATTGTTATGTTGTATGTGTCATGGCAATAGGCGGGAGTGGAACAGGGCAAAGGAGATATTGAAGAACAAGGGATGAGAGAATAGCGTGATGATCCGAGTTTAGATGTTTGTGTGAGCTGTCAATGTTAGAGCTGAGTCCAAAAACATGAGTATGTTATAGCTACTTGTGCCAAGACTTGTTGGTTATCAAGTTGTTATCTTACTGATGTATATAGGATTGGAAATGATGTTGTAAATCCTTAAAACAACATGATGTAGCAATGCTTCTTGCATGTTTGTGAGCCTTTATTATTATGATTGTAAGGCCTTGTTATGATCTAGTTCCATCAATTGTATAGCATGTTGGAATGCATGTTAGTTGTTGATATTGATTAGATCATGTGTGAACTGAAGCTAGATGTAAATGCATGAAGGAACTCATTCTTGACAGCAAAAGTTTCTCCTGTTATTTTCCTGGAAATGAGCTCGCTCGATCGGTGCAATGTCACGGATCGAGCGAGGCTCTGGATTTGGAAACAGAAAGTTGAGCATATTTGGCTCGCTCGATCGGTGAAATGTCACGGATCGAGCGAGGCCAAAACTAGAACACACCCGAGAGATTGAGCTGCAGGGCTCGCTCGATCGGTAGCTTTTCATCGATCGAGCGAGGTGCTCATTTAAAAAAAAAAAAATTTTACTTTGTTTAGACTTTGATTCTTTGTCTATTAATTACAATGATTTGATTAATGAGAGATTAGAACTCGGGTCGTCACAACAGGTGGTATCAGAGCGTAAGTTCTTGGACTGAGATAGAAGCTGAGCGGGGTAGATTGAGTCACATGCATTTATAGTATAGCATGATTATGCCTTACCCGATTTTATGAGACGATGATTTGATAAATTGCATGTGAGCATGATCTATATTCGAAATTCAACTTCCTGATTTACTGATTTGTAAATTTTTGGAATTTTTTTTTTACCGTTTTGATTATACGATTTTTATCGGGTGATGTAAGCACCCATAATTGAATAGAACAGTGTTCTTTGGGTGATGTAAGCACCCTAGATTGAACAGAATGGTATGGTCAGACTAAACAGAACAGAATGGTATTGCTCAGCTGAATGAAGTATCTCTGATTGAAAAGAACATAATATCAGCAAATGAATAGATGATGTTGTAGGTAACGGTTGGCTTGAAGAACTTGGCTAGTTGTTCAAATATCTGAAAGATTCAGATGAATATCGGATCAGATTGATTGAATACCAACTTCGAAACCTAGCAATCAACTGGTGGATTGTGATAAAGAAATGATGAAAAGGCAGAGGTATGTTGATTGTTGGTAAGTGCCTAGAACATAATTTTGTTTATAGTTCTTTGCCACAACAGATAGAAAGGATGAGAAAGAAAAATATACCCTGTTGAAGATGAATAATGATTTAAGAGAATGAAATTGTAGTCATGCAAGAGTATGTGAGATACTCACAACTTTATCTACAATTTTTATTCTAGAACAGATATGAAGTGCATGATATGAAAATAAATCTTTAACTCTAGCGAATCGAGATGGATTAGTCTGATTCTGAATGCAGAGTATATTAGAAATTATTACACTAATTGTGGAGGAAGATATACGATCAAGCAGTATAAAGAAGATTTAGGTATATGTGTTAGAATCTGTTCAAAGAAATATAGATTCTAAGAAGATTCGAATGAAGAACAAATAGCAGAAGTATACAGAGGATCAGAATAACATTGCACCTGAGAGACTTACAGGTAACCTGTTTATGTTGTAGGTGCAATAGATATATGATAACTGAAGGCTTATTATATGATTACCTCTGTATCAGAAAAGAGATTTTGTGAATTGAACTGAAGAATGGAACTATTGTTTCGATGAACTAAAACTGAACATGATTTTGTTCATATTGAAATATCTGTTTATGTTGCATGGGAGATTATGATACGATAATCGAATACAGATTAGCAGAAGAATTGATGATAAGAAGTGATAAAATTAGATCAGCAAGAACATAAAGTGCATATGAATATGATAATCTAATATAGAATCTCGAATTAAGATTCTGTGATTTCGGTTTGATATGATATATGATTACAGAAATATTCCGGAATCAGTAGATTCGATGCACGAGATATGTTCAAGATCTAAATCAGCATTGTTAGGTATGCAATGCATAGAGATTACATATATGTTCCAGTAAGATTTTTGACTTTAGTTTAAGTTGTGAACTGGAATTCAATAGTGAATTGATGAATTTATGAATTACCAACTTGATGAGATTATGAACTGAATATTAATCTTGAGGTTTAGAAAATAAATGATGATATGAAAATCAGTTACAGATTAGTCTTTTCTTTGATTATGCTGAATCGAATACATCAATTGGACATATAATTCTTGAAATATTTGATTTCGAGTGGCTCTCCTTGTTTTGTTCATAGAGCCTGAGTGATTTACTCATTCTGAGTTATGTGATGCAAGTGAGTTTTTTTCACTTTGCAGAGTTTGTTATCCAGAAGATTTGATTTTTGGATGACCTTGATTGAGGGATTTTCTCAATCTTGATTTAATTCTTTTGATTTTGAGAATTATTGATCCTTTGATGATATTTCAGCGTATTTTAAGATTGTTAGCTCGTAACTGATAGAAGAATTTGAATATGATCCATGATTTTTTTGGTTAGATGATATGAATTTTCGGTATTTGGAAAAGAAGTGAGAAATGAAATAGGCATTGATCGATTGATTTTAGATTTCTGTGTATTTTGGTTTGAGTATATTCAGACGAATATATCACCAATCAGAATGATTTTGATTAGAAGTATGCCAAAACTGTTCAGAAGATGAAAGAAACACAGAAAGTAAACTGAAGTGATGAGAATTCAGTAAAGAATTCCAGATTGAGATATGAATTGAAGCCTCAGATCCGAATGAATGAATTCTATTATGATTGATTATTTGATTGTGTCTGATAGTTCCGAAAAAAGATATCAGAACATAAAGAATTGCGTAGCAATGAATTCAATATTCATTCGATAATTGTTTTATCAGAAGATAAAGCAAATAGAAGTAACAGAATTAGTACATTTTCGAAGTTAAATGTACCGAGAGTTTCCGATGAATTTGAAGATCGTTCACCAGATGAGTTCAGTGATAGTTTGGAAACTCCCAAAACTTGAAACGAGATTATAATTTGAAAGAATATTTTGTGAAACTACCATGATGAAACAGTATAGATGGGGTAAACAGGTGGTAGTTATGAATAAATTGTTTGACAGTACTATATACGATGATCTGTCTGTATGATCAAATCACTTAATTGTGATTAGATTCGTTGCAAGATGAACAGTAAGCCAAGAAATAATGTTTCAAATTGAAACATTGGGTTTACTATTAAATTATAATACAGATGATCCGAAGAATTTGAGTACTTGTTGTGGTAAAGGTACAGTATATTATCCTTGAATTGGAGGAATAGTCGAAGAAGATGAATTGAATTTTGGAGAATGAATTTTTTTTATTTGATATAATACCGATTATCAACAGCTCTGGATACTTTGACATCTGTGATTATAGCATATTATACTTTAATTTATAGATAGTCCGAATAGACTAATCAGATTTTGCAGAATACATTGTATGAGATGTGCATAACAACTATCTATTCAGATCTATGAAGAAGATAGAGATATGATGAAAGTACAGGAATGATTAAAATCTATTGTCAGAATTAAGACTTTAGATTTATTCGATAGAATGTGGCATCGATTGATTGATTGATGTTCTGAGAATTGGTTATATGTGATTGCATTATACCATTCTTCAATTGATGGATTATCTGAGTCGATTTTCCAGATATTGAGAATATTCTCAGAACTTTAATACCTGATTCAGTATTACTGGACTTGATGTGTTTCCACTTAATGATTATAATTCCTGTAACAGCTATTGAGCCGATTTTGAAATAATTCTATGCTGATATGATGGAAAGAAATCTGATTTCGTTTTGTTGAAATGATACTACTGAAGTATATGACATCAGATCAGATATGATTTGTCGATATCCGGTCAGATTTGATTTGGGAACACAAAGATGATAAATAGGAATCTGTATGAAACGAGAATAATGAAGATGAGTCAGAGTAAATAATTGAATGATAGTTATAATTTTGAAGCTGAAACTGATTCGTTAAGCGAAAGAGTTATTTTTGAAACATCATTCAATTCAGAATTGAGAAAGAACATAGTTGTTTTACAAATTTAGAATATGAAGTTGAATACGGATATTGAAGCAACGAAATGAATGATATCGTAGACTTGATATGTTCTATACAGAACATTGAATGATATTCAGAAAGAAACAAGTCGACACAAATACTGAACTTCATTGAATAAGATGTCAGATGGAATTGACGATGGGAAAGATTTATTCTTTTCAGCTTGATACAATGAATCTGAATTGTTTCACGTATCTAAAGTAAGGAAGTATTGATAGATTTCTTCTGTGTACTTGAATCAGACAAGAGGAATAATGAAAAGATTCTGAGGTAAGTCGAATATTCGACAGATTCTTGATTTAGAATAGAAACAACTCAGAGAGAATTCTTTTCAATACTTAGAATACAACTGAACAGATTAGAGTTAGATTATTGAAGTGAGAATAACTTCAGATAATCATTTAGTCTCTCAGACTTGATATTTGGTTCGACTACGATTTCGAGGACGAAATAATTTCTTAGAGGGGAGGAATTGTAAGGCCCAAAAATATTAAATTATTAATTATGGGATTTGAGAATTAAATTCCATATTATGGGCTAATATTGATTTGAGAAGTTATGAAAATGATAAATTTAATTTTCGAGCCGAATATATTTAATTTGAGAATTTACGGATTTTGAGAATTAAATTCCGAGAATTCTTAAATTAAGAGAATAAATATTTGATTTGAATATTTATGGAATTTAAGATTAAATTCCGTGTTTCGGGAATTAAAGAATATTAATTTTGACAATACAACTCGATCAAGGACTGATTTGCAAATATCAAAGTTGAAGGGCTCGAATGCAAAAGGCCGGGATTATTTAATTAATCCGAATTTATTTAATTTTAATCCGAGAATATTTAATTTGGGAATATTTAGAGTTTTGAATTAAATTCTAATATTCTTATATTATTTAGGATTGAAATTGAATTAAAAAGAAGGCCGAGGACTGAATTGCAATTACTGAAGACTTGAGGGACTAACTTGCAATTTATTCAATATCTATCCAATTTAATTAGATTTCTCAGCATGTACACGTGCATATGTTAAAATGAATTCAGAATTGAGAGTTGAGAAAGCCGAGACCTTCGATTCCTTTTTCTTTCCAATTTTCAAAACCCCGTAACTATTGATCCGATCGTCCGATTTTGATTCCGAAAGATGTTCTGGAATCCTTGCGACGAGGAATTCGATTTGATGTAAGTATTGTGAGGTTTGTGATAGATTTTTAAATCATTATATTGGACAGATCAGATGTTGAGAATGAATATTGGTTTTCAATGGTTTATGTAGTTCCGTATCGATGTCGAATCGGTTATTTGATGTCGTATGAATTCCAATGAGTTTTTACAGCATGTATCTCGAATGTATACTTCTGATATGCTGCGAATATGATGTTATGTTGCTGATATGTTGATTAGAAGCCATAATTGAAGTTGAAAATGGTTTCGATATTTTGTCAGTTACAGATTTTTAATCGATACGCCGTCAATTCGTGTTTTGAGACTAGTTTGATAGCTGATTATCGAGATGAGATGTTCTTTGATATGTTGATGATTATATATGTTGGTATGAAGAGTTGAATGATAATGAACGGATATGAAAATCTGTATTAATGGAGTTGAAATTAGAAATGAATTCAAAATCGTAACGATTCCCGATTGTCAATCTCTACGATGCTCGGTTATGTTTTGAAACCATACTGATAGTGTACGATTGAGCCAATGATCTTGGGATTGTATACTGATTTTGTTACATGGTAATCTTTACATTTCAGACGTGCTACGAGCTCAATCAACTCAAGAGGTTGGATTGTGAACCGAGGAAGTTCTCTTGAGGTTTGAAATGAATTTGATTGAATCTGTGTTGATGATTTTGACTCGATTCTGAAATGAATGAATTGAACGAAGCTTGATGTGAATGTTTTGAGGTTGCAGTTCAGATTTGAAGAATTCAGAATAGAAGAATACGAAGGTAAAAGTGGACTACTACTTGAATGGGATTATAACTCGAGATGGTTTGTATCGAGTTCCCTAAATCACATACTTATTTGCTTAATTGCTTTTCTATGCTCTTCTATGATTTATTGAATGAGTATTAGATGTTAATGAATTCTCTTGTGATGATATATATTGCATTCATCTTGAAAGACTTATTCTTTGATTTTGAAATGAACGAAAACGTTCGAATAGACGATTTGAGGGATTATATATGTATGGCCTGGGTGGTTGACGTAGCCTAGCGTCTGAAATGCATATGTAGTGGCTTCAAAGTCTAGAGAAGTAAGATAAGTAGCCCCACCTCGATTGGGAGAGTCTGTAAGAGTGGGTGCCCAGTGAGCCAACTGTGTGGCTATGGGCTTTGTTGACTCTTTGTATAAACAATCTTTTGTTTAATATTATTTACACTTTTATGGCAATGACTTTATATTACTTCATATTGTTATATTGTGATATACTATTGTTGTTTTGATAAAGACCTTGAATATACTATAGTGTATGTAAGATGTGGTAGAACATGGAGATGTCTATCATGAAATACATCTTATAGTCACTGTATATTCTAAAACCGTTCCTAGTCGATTGAGCCGTCCGATAATAAGGATAAGGATCGCTCGAGTTTGAGACTAGCATTTGCGATGCGGAGTACCACGTTTCATTGGTAGGGAACATGGAGATGTTCGAAGCATGCAAATGGATATTCATAGGATGAATAGTCGAACTACCCTATCCGGACTTTCCAAGTGGTTATCACTTATCGAGTGGATAAAGTCCGCGGTTTTGGTTGTACACCATTAGTCCTTACGACTTGAAACATCATGGAGACTCTATATGCTAGTACTGTGCTTTGACTCGTTTACCGACTCTGAGGGGGTCATCAGGTGTCGAGATTGGGTACAGTTACGACACATATAGGAGTCAATGCATTGTTGTCAAGGATTCACCACATACTTGCGAGTGTGGATATCCTATGCGATCTGAGGAGATATTAGTGTGACAAATCTCTGGCCAGAGTACTTGATGTGATTTAAGAAATGGTTTCTTAGTAGCACATGCGATGTCACTAATTTGATCTTCAAGATGCATTGCATAGTTATCGAATCTTGAGCGACTCTCGATATACCAATGGTTGTTGATTCGATCGGGATATATGGATGAAGGGACCGTACTGTACGCTAACCAAAATCTACTGGTTCTTGTAGGCACTATCAGTGATACCTAGGGAATCATGGGGCGATGTTGCTAGGCGCTTTACCATGATTCGTTGGGCAAGTCGGAAAGTGTTGTTCCGAGTCACAAGGAGTTGTGAGCCCACGGCTAGCTGTATCCCTGAACCATTGAGGGTCACACAGTGTAATGGAGTTTTAATCCCCGTTGAGATAGTTAAATTTAAAGAGTTAAATTTAATGAATAAAGAAGTTGGACTTCTTAAGAGTAAGGGAGTAGGATTTCCTAAAATGACATAGGGATGTACATTTTTGGAAACCACTGAATTCGGATTCAGGAAAATTTATTTTGACTTTAAAATGTGCAGAAATGGTTTCTGTGCACATTGGTGAAATCGGTTCATCAATCGGAGTCACGATGAATTTTATATTAATTTCTGAACGTGCGGGCTTTGCTTGTCGGGCCCTAACTTATGACTAATGGGCCCTAAGGTGTTAGTGGCCTGCATTATAAATAAGTTATTTCAGTACAGAAATTACACACAACAGGTCATAATTTTTGAGACAGGATTTTCGAAACCCTACCCCTCTCAAAAACGTTTTCGGCCGACCCCTCCCCTCTGCCCGAGAAAATTCCGGTCTGTGATTTTGAATCGCAGTAAGGAATAACGAATCAAATTCGTGTATTCTCTTCGCAGAAAACTTCTGATAGATTTTCTAGTGCAATCTATCAGAGGGATTAAACCTCTGTTCGTGGACCTGATTGAAGGCGTTCATCGGTTCCAGGGAGAGACAACAAGAGCAGAATTGTTCTGTTGGTGTCCATTAATCTCGTTGCGAGATTTGAGGTAAAATTTATTTAATTGTTATTTAAATTTTACACACACGTAATTCAATCGATGAACGGTTGATACCCATACCATGGAAACGTTCCATGAAAAATTTTTAAACTTCCGCTGCACCGGGTATCAATCGTAATTGGTCTGGGAACTCGCCAGTTTTCCAACAGTGGTATCAAAGCCAGGTTGCTCAGATCAATCGATTGAATAATCAATTGTACAAAATTTTTGAGTCTCGGTTTATGAAACAAAATAAATATTTTTAATAAAAAAAAAAATTTTTTTCGGGGCAAAACCCGGGCAGCGATTGGATCGCTGCCCGGTGGGGCAGCAATTGTTGCTGCCCCGGGCGGCGCATGGCGCCGCCCAAAGGGGGCGCACAGCGCCGCCCAAGGCGGCGACCGTCGCCGCCCAGGGCGGCGCACGGCGCCGCCCAGGGCAGCGCTGTGCGCTGCCCAGCGCAGCGCTGGGCGCTGCGCAGGGCAGCGCTGGGCGCTGCGCAGGGCGGCGCTCGGCGCCGCCCAGGGGCGGCGCTAGGCGCTGCCCTAAGGGGGCAGCCGGGCTGCCCCCGGCCCGCGCCCCGGGTGCGGGCCAACCCGGGAGTGTCCCGGGTGGCCCGCGGGAAAAATTATATTTTTATTAATTTTAATATTTAAAAATTTTATTTTTGGTCCGGTCAAAAATTGTTTTTGATTGGTTCACGAGATTTCGGATCGAATTGTTCGAGTCCGAAAATTTTAAAATTGATTTTGGATAAATTTGAATTTTTGGAAAATTTTAATATTTTATCCGTAAATTGAATTTTGAAATCAATTATTTTGGTACAATTGATGATAAGATATGATCTTATGATATATTAGATAAAATATGATTTTATTTGTAAAATTGGATTTTATAGATAAAATATGATTTTATTTGATATGGAGATAAAATATGATTTTATATGTGAAATGTGATTTTATATATAAAATATGATTTTATCTTGTTTAAATTTGAATTGCCACAGCATGTTATCCAATAAATTAATTTTGAATTAAATGTTATTGGATAAGGATGATCGATTGCCATGACCAATTTTGTAGGTGTATGTTAGGAATTTACATTTTGTCTTTATTGTTGTTGGTTTTATTAATGGGCCTGGTTTATGGCCCGATATGAATGTCATATGTAATAAAAGTGGGCTTGGTTTATAGCCCGTTCCCACCCCCTAAAAATGTATCCCCTACTTGTCATTGTTATTTAATTCTAAATACATTAGATTTAGTGGGAGATCAAGATTTGAAGATGGTGGGCCCAGCAGACAATGAAGACTGAAGAAATGTAAATTGGAAGCATATGTAATAGGATTGCATTTGCATACTGCATATTACCTAGGATTGGACTAAGACCCGTGATTGGCAACCACGGGTCAATTAGAAATGGAATCGATCATCCTATATAATATGTGATATTATGATTGTATGCATGTTTAGACATAAATTGCGTGAATCCGGCAATGCATGCAATAAATTAAATATGATGAGACAAATATTTTTATAAATAAAATCCCTCATTTTAAATATGATTTAAAATTTATATCAAGATAAATAAAGGAAATTTAAATATTGTTTAAATGTTCCTACCTTCCATCAACGGTCAATGTATGTGATGCTACCCGCGGATACGGTCTGGCTCATATTATTGGGGGGGGCCCGTCCGTCGGAAAGCTGTACATTGGATCGACAAATGTTGTAAGTTGGGTGGAACTCCCATGGGATCGGCTCATATTATTGGGGGATCCACATGGCGACCGTCCATCACAACTTAATATTGATGGGTCATCTTGACATGTCACTTTAAACGGCGTCATATTATTGGGCCCTTATTGGACATGAGGTAAATACATGGGGGTTGCTTTGGAAGCAATTGGGCTCTACCTTTTGAGAATTATGGTTGGCTGATATTATTCGGGACCATAAGTTTGTCAATTGGACTCCATGTTCTCACTAAGGAAAAAGTTTCCCGTTTTCACTAGAGGGTGGTGAAATCGTTAAAATAGTGGGAGTGAGATTCATAAAATTAAATTCGCCTATTTTATGTCTTAGTAAATTGTTAAACAATCATTGATATATGTCTGTTTTTCCTTTTCAGTATTTCATACAATGAATTCGCGAAATCCTTTATTCTCGATCCTCGAACAAAACAAGCTGACTGGCGCCAACTATACGGAATGGTTCCGGAAGTTGAAGATTGTCTTAACTTCGGAGAAAATGCTCTACGTGTTAGAGAAAGCACCTCCGAAGGAAGCACCAGCTGACATAAGTCCGGAGGAATTGGCCAAACTTGATGCATGGTGTGACCATGACATCAAGACCAAATGCTATATGCAAGCCTCGATGTCTGATGAACTCCAGAGGCGATTTGAGGACACGGTGAATGCTGCTGACATTCACACGCAACTCAAGGAACTTTTTGGGGCTCAGTCGAGGGCTGAAAGGTTCTCTACTGTTAAGGAGTTGATGACGTGCCGCATGCGTGAAGGGACTTCGGTCCGTGATCATGGGGTACGAGTGATTTGGCTCATACAGAAGTTAGCGACCCTTGATTTGGTGTTGGAGCATGAACTCAATGTGGACTTGCTGCTTCTATCTCTTCCTTCTTCATTTGATGGATTCGTGATAAATTTTAATATGAACAAGATAGAGGCCACCCTTGAAGAGATGGTCAATATGCTCGTTACATATGAATCCACACTTAAGAAGGATAAGCCAGCTTTCTTGGTGGCTCCTCATCTTCTGCTAAGAAGGGGCCAAGTATGAAGGGCAAGAAACGTTCTGCCCCACCCAAGAAAGTGGAACCCGAGAAGAAGCAAAAGACAAAGGCTTCAAACGATGGAAAATCCAAGGATGTTTGCCATTACTGCAAGAAGCCGGGTCATTGGAAGCGCAACTGCAAGGAGTATCTTGAGCAGTTGGGAACTGCAAAGGGTATGTTCTATATCGAAATAAACATGTCACTTAATACAACTTCTTGGGTATTGGATACCGGATGTGGATCTCACATTTGCAATGATTTGCAGGTGATGACAAGAAGTCGCAGGCTTAGAATGGGTGAGACCCAGCTGAGGCTCGGGAATGGTTCCAGAGTTGAAGCTACGGCCATTGGAGATGTTTGTTTGATTTTGCAGAACGGTTTTAAATTATTGTTGAGAGATGTTTTATTTGTGCCAGATTTAATTAAAAACATTATTTCTATTTCTATGCTTGATAGAGATGGTTATTCTTGTAATTTTGTGAATGGGATTTGCAATATTTACAAGAATGAATGTTTAATTGGAAATGGACAACTTGAAAACGATCTATACAATTTAAAACTAAAAGACGTTCCAGTAAATTGTATTGACAAACCGGCGACAACAAACAAAAGGAAAATCGATAGTCAAAACCCGGCAAACCTTTGGCACGCTAGACTAGGTCATATTTCCTCAAGGAGGATGAACAAGCTAGTGGGAGAGGGCATGTTTGATATGTCTGATATTAACTCTCTACCTACTTGTGAATCCTGCCTAAAAGGGAAAATGACTAAATCTCCTTTTAAGGGGAAGCCTGAACGTAGTCAAAATCTGTTGGATTTGATCCATACAGATGTTTGTGGTCCATTTAGAGTAGGGACTCAACATGGCCACACCTACTTCATTACCTTTACTGATGATTATTCTAGGTATGGGTATTTATATTTAATGAAATATAAGTCTGAAGCATTTGAAAAGTTCAAAGAATTCAAGGCTGAAGTAGAAAACAAGCTAGGTAAAAGTATTAAAGCACTTCGATCGGATCGAGGTGGAGAATACTTGAGTACCGAGTTTTTGGACTATCTAAAAGAGAATGGGATTCTCTCTCAGTGGACTCCTCCTATGACACCACAGCTTAATGGTGTATCGGAGCGTCGTAATCGAACTTTGTTGGACATGGTTCGATCCATGATGAGCTTCACTGAGCTTCCACCTTCGTTTTGGGGCTATGCGCTTGAAACGGCGGTATTGTTGTTGAATAACGTCCACACTAAAGCAGTGGACAAAACACCATACGAGTTATGGAATGGCAAAGCTCCTAAGTATTCATACTTGAGGATTTGGGGATGTCCTGCTTACGTGAAGCGGACAGTGGGAGATAAGTTGGATAGTCGATCCAGCTTGTGTTATTTTGTGGGGTATCCTAAGAATTCAATCGGATATTATTTCTATTATCCTGCTGAAACAAAGGTGTTTGTTTCACGGAATGCCACCTTCTTGGAGAAGGAGTTCTTATTGGATAAGAAAGGCGAGATGATGGAACTCGAAGAAGTTCGAGAAGAACCCAAAATACAAAATAACGATCCCACACCTCAGGAACCATTGCTGGACACGCCTGCACCTAGAAGATCCGAGAGGACTTCTAGACCTCCAGTTCGATATGGTCTTCTTCTTGAAGAGGGTCAAGATGAACCCGACATTGGATGTGATCCAAGAAGCTTCAAGGAAGCAATTTCTGATGCGGATTCGAATTTATGGCTTGAAGCTATGCAATCAGAATTGGATTCGATGCATACTAACCAAGTCTGGACTTTAGTGGATCCTCCCGATGGAATTGTTCCAATAGGGTGTAAATGGATCTACAAAAGAAAGCTTGGGCCTGATGGTAAGGTATTGACCTACAAGGCGCGATTGGTGGCTAAAGGTTATACTCAAAGGCAAGGAGTTGACTATGACGAAACCTTTTCACCAGTTGCAATGTTCAAGTCCATAAGAATCCTTATTGCCATAGCTGCATGGTATGACTATGAGATATGGCAAATGGATGTGAAGACTGCTTTTCTTAATGGAGACATTAAGGAAGAAATCTATATGAAGCAGCCTGAGGGGTACACATCCATGGGAAGCGAGCATAAGGTATGCAAGCTTCAGAGATCAATTTATGGTCTTAAACAAGCATCAAGAAGTTGGAACCATAAATTTGATGAAACAATAAAAGATTTTGGTTTCATCAAGAACCCGGAGGAACCTTGCGTGTACAAGAAAGTAGTTAAGGATGCGGTGACATTCTTAGTACTTTATGTTGATGACATCCTACTCATTGGGAATGATGTAGGGATGTTGCAGTCAACAAAGATATGGTTATCAGGTAGATTTTCGATGAAGGATTTGGGTGAGGCATCCTACATTCTTGGGATACAGATCTATAGGGATAGATCTAAGAGAATGATAGGACTCACTCAATCAACCTACATCGATACCATATTGAAACGGTTTTCAATGGATGTGTCCAAGAGAGGACATCTACCCATGTGTCATGGAGTTTCTCTATCCAAGTCTATGTGTCCCAAGACTGATACAGAGATAGAGAATATGACACATGTACCATATGCGTCAGCTATAGGTAGTATCATGTATGGGATGATATCTACCAGACCGGATGTAGCATTTGCTCTGAGTGTCACGAGCAGATATCAGTCTAATCCTGGTCAGATGCATTGGAAAGCCGTGAAGGACATTCTTAAGTACTTGCGAAGGACTAAGAATATGTTCATGGTTTATGGAGGACGAGAACTCAAACTGGAAGGCTATACCGACTCTAGCTTCCAAAGTGATGTGGATGACTCGAAGTCAACCTCTGGATTTGTGTTCATGCTCAATGGCGGTGCTGTCTCTTGGAAGAGTTCCAAGCAGGACACCACAGCGGATTCCACCACTGAGGCTGAATACATTGCAGCATCAGCTGCTGCTAAAGAGGCCGTTTGGATGAGGAATTTCGTCCAAGAGTTGGGCGTCATTCCTGAATTTGTTGGTCCAGTCCCGGTGTACTGCGACAACACGGGTGCCGTTGCTCAAGCAAAGGAACCAAGGTCTCATCAAAGATCCAAACACGTACTGAGGAAATACCACATAATCCGGGAGATTGTGGAAAGAGGAGACATCAGTGTCGAACGAGTGGCCTCTGCAGACAATATCGCTGATCCACTTACTAAGCCTTTGCCAGGACCATTGTTTGACAAACATCGCGAAGCAATGGGTCTACGTAGTATGACTAGTTGGCTATAGGGCAAGTGGGAGATTGTAAGAGTGGGTGCCCAGTGAGCCAACTGTGTGGCTATGGGCTTTGTTGACTCTTTGTATAAACAATCTTTTGTTTAATATTATTTACACTTTTATGGCAATGACTTTATATTACTTCATATTGTTATATTGTGATATACTATTGTTGTTTTGATAAAGACCTTGAATATACTATAGTGTATGTAAGATGTGGTAGAACATGGAGATGTCTATCATGAAATACATCTTATAGTCACTGTATATTCTAAAACCGTTCCTAGTCGATTGAGCCGTCCGATAATAAGGATAAGGATCGCTCGAGTTTGAGACTAGCATTTGCGATGCGGAGTACCACGTTTCATTGGTAGGGAACATGGAGATGTTCGAAGCATGCAAATGGATATTCATAGGATGAATAGTCGAACTACCCTATCCGGACTTTCCAAGTGGTTATCACTTATCGAGTGGATAAAGTCCGCGGTTTTGGTTGTACACCATTAGTCCTTACGACTTGAAACATCATGGAGACTCTATATGCTAGTACTGTGCTTTGACTCGTTTACCGACTCTGAGGGGGTCATCAGGTGTCGAGATTGGGTACAGTTACGACACATATAGGAGTCAATGCATTGTTGTCAAGGATTCACCACATACTTGCGAGTGTGGATATCCTATGCGATCTGAGGAGATATTAGTGTGACAAATCTCTGGCCAGAGTACTTGATGTGATTTAAGAAATGGTTTCTTAGTAGCACATGCGATGTCACTAATTTGATCTTCAAGATGCATTGCATAGTTATCGAATCTTGAGCGACTCTCGATATACCAATGGTTGTTGATTCGATCGGGATATATGGATGAAGGGACCGTACTGTACGCTAACCAAAATCTACTGGTTCTTGTAGGCACTATCAGTGATACCTAGGGAATCATGGGGCGATGTTGCTAGGCGCTTTACCATGATTCGTTGGGCAAGTCGGAAAGTGTTGTTCCGAGTCACAAGGAGTTGTGAGCCCACGGCTAGCTGTATCCCTGAACCATTGAGGGTCACACAGTGTAATGGAGTTTTAATCCCCGTTGAGATAGTTAAATTTAAAGAGTTAAATTTAATGAATAAAGAAGTTGGACTTCTTAAGAGTAAGGGAGTAGGATTTCCTAAAATGACATAGGGATGTACATTTTTGGAAACCACTGAATTCGGATTCAGGAAAATTTATTTTGACTTTAAAATGTGCAGAAATGGTTTCTGTGCACATTGGTGAAATCGGTTCATCAATCGGAGTCACGATGAATTTTATATTAATTTCTGAACGTGCAGGCTTTGCTTGTCGGGCCCTAACTTATGACTAATGGGCCCTAAGGTGTTAGTGGCCTGCATTATAAATAAGTTATTTCAGTACAGAAATTACACACAACAGGTCATAATTTTTGAGACAGGATTTTCGAAACCCTACCCCTCTCAAAAACGTTTTCGGCCGACCCCTCCCCTCTGCCCGAGAAAATTCCGGTCTGTGATTTTGAATCGCAGTAAGGAATAACGAATCAAATTCGTGTATTCTCTTCGCAGAAAACTTCTGATAGATTTTCTAGTGCAATCTATCAGAGGGATTAAACCTCTGTTCGTGGACCTGATTGAAGGCGTTCATCGGTTCCAGGGAGAGACAACAAGAGCAGAATTGTTCTGTTGGTGTCCATTAATCTCGTTGCGAGATTTGAGGTAAAATTTATTTAATTGTTATTTAAATTTTACACACACGTAATTCAATCGATGAACGGTTGATACCCATACCATGGAAACGTTCCATGAAAAATTTTTAAACTTCCGCTGCACCGGGTATCAATCGTAATTGGTCTGGGAACTCGCCAGTTTTCCAACAGAGTCGGTGGTTAGCTATGATATCTTCTTCTCGGGATCCCAACCGACGAGATAAGAGATGAACCTTGTTTTAAAACATGCATTGTTTTTATTTATATCATGAGCTTGATATATGTTTATATGCATGTTTAGTTGCTTTTACTGGGAAATATATTTCTCACCGGAGTTATCCGGCTATTGTTATGTTGTATGTGTCATGGCAATAGGCGGGAGTGGAACAGGGCAAAGGAGATCTTGAAGAACAAGGGATGAGAGAATAGCGTGATGATCCGAGTTTAGATGTTTGTGTGAGCTGTCAATGTTAGAGTTGAGTCCAAAAACATGAGTATGTTATAGATACTTGTACCAAGACTTGTTGGTTATCAAGTTGTTGTCTTGCTGATGTATATAGGATTGGAAATGATGTTGTAAATCCTTAAGACAACATGATCTAGCTTAATCTTTATTGTATAACAATGCTTCTTGCATGTTTGTGAGCCTTTATTATTATGATTGTAAGGCCTTGTTATGATCTAGTTCCATCAATTATATAGCATGTTGGAATGCATGTTAGTTGTTGATATTGATTAGATCATGTGTGAACTGAAGCTAGATGTAAATGCATGAAGGAACTCATTCTTGACAGCAAAGGTTTCTCCTGTTATTTTCCTGGAAATGAGCTCGCTCGATCGGTGCAATGTCACGGATCGAGCAAATCTGGATTTGGAAACAGAAAGTTGAGCATATTTGGCTCGCTCGATCGGTGAAATGTCACGGATCGAGTGAGGCCAAAACTAGAACACACCCGAGAGATTGAGCTGTAGGGCTCGCTCGACCGGTAGCTTTTCTCCGATCGAGCGAGGTGCTCATTTTAAAAAAAAAAAAAAAATTTTACTTTGTTTAGACTTTGATTCTTTGTCTATTAATTACAATGATTTGATTAATGAGAGATTAGAACTTGGGTCGTCATAATATTTCAATCAATAAGATCGCTACGAGTTCAAATTCCAGAATCAGACATTGAGTCTCAAACGTCTTTGGTTGCCTCAAAGTATAAGCCATCACATGCTTCCTCTGAATAGGAATAGATTCCAAATCTCGATAAGAAATATGATGTACTTAAGATCATCAGTATAGAAAGAACAAATAATACTGATCTCATAAGATTTGGTTCAGACGAAAAAAAGACGCTTCATTCGGTTAACTAAGCAATCGGCTTCACAAACGATAAGAATTCCTCGATAAATCTGCTATTGGAACTCGATAGACTCGTAAATATTCAAATATCATTCATTGATCTAGATCTCGGCCCAAATCATAACAGCTTCGATTTTTCGGTGATCAGCAGAAATCTCGTCTCCAGAGATAAAATAATCGTCAGGACATCTCGATCCTGTCAAGATTCGTACTTCGACAAAATATCAAATACTGCTCGGCTCGCAAAATCTGTAAAAAATTCTCAAATACTCAGAAATATCGGTGCTACTCTTTGAATAAATAAGAAAATCATCGGTCGAAATAATCATGAACTCAGCTAGTTACATCTGGAGGATTCGGTTCGTAAGATTCATAAATGCTGCAGTAACACCTAGCAATTCAAATAGCGTGGCAAAATTCAAAGTGGTCATACCTCGTTCTGAATTCGGTCTCTGGACATCTTTCTTTTCAATTTCTCAGCTGATGATATCCTTGTCTCTAATCAGAGCTGAATTCAATCGAAATAATTCAGAGGCATTCCGAGAATCTCATTCGGAATAACATCAGCAAACTCCTCTGGTATAACAACCAATTCGGGCTGAATTTTCAGAACATCAACTGCCATTATCGATAACTCCTTCGCAATTTCTATAACAAACGGTCATCAATAGAACAAATATCAAAGGAAACTTTGAATCGAGAATCCTTACCGAAAGGTTTCCATTCAGATACCAGTTCGAATCGGATCTTGATTGTTATCTGAAATCAACTCCTCGATTGCCCTATACTCAGTTAAACATCTATATAGGCAATATAATCAAATTATGATAACTTAATACAATACTGCTCAGTTCAATCAAGTTCTCATCAAATCGAAGTTCAAAATTTTCGGACTAACCTCGAAGAAAACCATTCATCATCTCAAAAACAAATGATAGCAACAACAATAATCAAAAGCTTGGAAGACATAGTTGCATCATAATAAATTACTCAATAAGAAGGTGAGGAGCTCATCAATATTTATAGATTCGAAAGAAAAGAAAAACTCATAATCGACGGTTACATGCTATGTGATCATCAATTGCAGCCTGAGTCTGTTTTCTGAAAAGAGCGAGGACTACGTAATGTTTCCTCGGACATTGATTCAAATTCTGAATAATTCCAATGGGTTCTGTTGTGGTGGTTTAAGAGAATGAACATTTTGAGGTCGCTCAAAACCACGTTGAGGACAATCCTAACATAGTTTCTGGGATGATGACAGGTATGCCAACTTCCTCGAATACCATGGCACTGTTCACTGGGTTGTCGACCTCAAAAACTGCTGCAAGTCACATCTGAATATCCTGAATTCTGTCCTAAGCCGATCTGTTTTCGAATCACTGGAACTAGAAGAACCGTTCCCCGGTTCCTTGAATTGTTTTCCCTTTGGTTGTAGATGATCTCTTGTGATGTTACTTCGATATCTGGTCGATCGCTGGATCGGACTTTCAAATCTGATACATCACTAGTCGAATTCGGTGGTCATTGGTGTCATCCAAGGAATCAAACATCTGATTGATCTCTTCTAACCAGCTTTCACATTCTAAGAAATTCTCAGCACTCTTCAGAGTCGGCATATTAAATAATTGAAACCTCATCAGTAAGATTCCATCGGTGTCAGAGTAATATCCATCAAATCAGTCACAGTACTATTCTATTCAATCGGGATTCGGGCTGGTACATTTTTATTCAATAATCATCGAAAGTCATATCTCATATTCATGAGAATTAGGACACATAATATCTCATAAACTCAATTCATAGTTCGGTGTCCATCAATCTCTGTTCGATTAACTCATTCCAGCTCAAGAGAACTCGGATTCAATCGGAATTTAATTACAGTTCATATCTCAAGCAATTCATTCTTTTCAATTAAAATCACATAATCATGTAATTCAAGTAACTCATAAATAATAAAGCATGCTTTCAATTAAATCAAATAATCATGCTTCGAAAATTAAATCACAACTCATGTAATTAAATTAACTCGAGAATTGAAAAATCATGCTCGCATAGAATTCAATTAATCAATTCAATAAGTCAATCACATGCGAGAATTCAATTCATGCGGACTCGATCTACCCCGCTCACTCTAATTCAATCCAAGATCTTATCTTTCTGATACCACTTAATGTGAGGACTCGGATTCTAATCATCTAATCAAAATGAAGCTATCAATCATCCACAACAAGCTAAGGCTTAAAGCCAAAAAAAAAAATAATAATAATTTATTATTTATTTTTTAAAAGGGCATGCACGGACCCCAGACACCTTCTGTGCCTGGGTCCGTGCATTAAACTGCACAAAACCAACTTCTGCATAAATAATGCACGAACTCCGTGCAGCCTCCGTGCCCGGGTCCGTGCCCAACATAACAAAATCAACAATTTTCTGTCTTGGAACGAACCCACACGGACCCATACACGGATCTAGGCACGGGGTCTGTGCATGAACAATTCCGGAACACTAAAAAAATGCGAAGGTATACGGACCCTTACCCGGACCTAAGCACGGGGTCCGTGCCCTGCTATTTTCCAGAAAAATAAAACTTCAACAGCAGAACATGCAATCCAACTCCACCTCAAATCATAAATATCAACATAAAACATGCATAAATTCAGTACATGATAGTTCTAAGGTTGTAAAAAAACCAATCTAGTAGAAAATACATCAACCTAAGTTCTACAAACCAAAATACAACAAGTACAACGAGATTGAAATCAAATTTAGACATTCTAAACCAAGCCCTCACTTTATCATTCCCCAACTCGATCTAGTCATGCTTCCTGTGACTCGAACCTTCATAACCTGTTATCAAGCACACATACAAACAAGACAACAGCCGGATAACTCCGGTGAGAATAATATTCCCAGTAAAAGAGACAAACAGGAAGCAACAACTAATAACTAAAATATGAAATGAAATCAACTAGACATGCAATTCATGTAGTAATTCAACAACATGAATATAATAACCATACAATTCAAAATGCATTAAAATGCAATGCATGTCATCGGGGTTTAAGATTGTTTAAATCGGATACTCAAAGGAATTTCATTTTCGAATCGTCGGTTGGGATCCCGAGGCCAAGATATCACCACAACTCACCGACTCTCCCTTTCGAGGTGAATGTAGTACATCTTGTGCCTCTAGACTTTGGAGCACTATAAAGAGTTATTTTAAAATCGCAGCCATTGGATAACTCGACCAATGCCACTCAATTATAGCCCCCAAATCGTCTAATCAAAAACTGGCAACTTAGCCATTCAATTCTCGAATCAAAAGAGGCTCAATATGAATGCATATGGAAATCGGAATACATTCATACCATTCAATTCAAGTACGCAGTCAATCAAAACAATTAAACATGCATGTATGTGATTTTAGGGACTCGAGAGTTAATCAAAAACTCGAGTATTCATCCCTTTGAACTCGATGTCGTCATTTACCTTTTCTTCGATTCGATTGGTGCTCCAAATCTTGAATTCAACACCAATAATAATTTCTCAATCAATATTCATTCAACTATTCAAGTCAATCAATCTTCGAAATAAAATTCAATACAAACTATTCTTCAACTTCCAATGAATCAACCTTCAATTCTTGTTCAAGCCCAACTAACTTCAACCAAATCTGAAATGAAGATTAATATAGGCCCGTTATCAACTTCTCTATTCAAACAAAACCCAAATCGATCAATTCAAACGAGACGATATTCAAAACTCGAACCGGCGGCATAACGGCTATAAATTCGAATATCCGGATATACAATAATCAATATATCCATCCAAACAACTCATAAAAACAATCATTCCTCCAATTAAACTCAATCCCAACCAATCTCAAAACACCCATTTTCGAATTAACCTTCAAAAATTCATAATAAATCCAAACTTCGTTCTTTTTCCAAACGACTTCGAATACACGATCTATAATAGCCCAAGAACAACATATCCAAAAATCATTCGATTCCAACAACATCCGAAAAATAAAGTATGTCCGATCGAAGAAATACTTACGTTAAAATGAAGCCCTTGTTGCCGGGATCGCGAAACCACCTTCGAAATAAAAATCTACCGGTCGGATCGAGCACAAAATCGATGGAGAAAGCTTGGAGATGGGCGGCTATGGAGGTTGGGGTTCTCAGTTCTTGTTGGGAGAGGGAGAGGAAGAAAATGAATGGGTGTTGATTAGTCAACCCACTAACTCCAACATTATATATATATATTCCATTTTGCACTTTGGTCCCCAAACTTCTCCAATAATTGCAATTCAAACCCTAATCAAGTATCAATTAAGTCCTCAAATTTCTTAATTTCCAATTATCAATATTTATTTCTTAAAATCTCGGTTATGCTAATTTTGGGGCGTTACAGGTGCATTAGTGCTGCTATGATCGCACCCAACAGTGAATGAATTCTTTATTTTTTTGTCTCTCGAATTGCGGATCGAAGGAACAGGAGCTGCAGTTTCAAACGGACATAACTTTCGATCGGCTGAGAGTTACTGGAGCTTCAGACTGCTCACGCGAAGCTCCACTCGATACCTATAGTGTGTATCTTGGTTAAAGAGATGGAGATGCTCAAATTCCAAAACGGAGATGGTCGTTTGGGGCATTTTCCCCGTATGTCGCGCTAGGACCCACCGAGGCGGCCCGTGTCATCCAGATCGCACGTTCACATCGTATGATTCAGTTTATTGCATCTTTTCTATCCGCGGATTGGACTACAAGAGTCGGAAATAGGACGGAGAGGAATCGAAAGAACAAGAAGTACGAGTAAGAAAAAAAGAAATTAATAAAAAAAGGGGTGCAACACGAGGACTTCCCAGGGGGTCACCCATCCTAGTACTGCTCTCGCCCAAGCACGCTTCACTTCGGAGTTCTGAAGGGATCCGATGCATTAGTGCTGGTATGATCGCACCCAATAGTGAATGAATTCTTTATTGTTTTGTCTCTCGAATTGCGGATTGGAGGAACATGAGCTTCAGTTTTAAACGGACATAACTTTCGATCGGCTAAGAGTTACGAGAGCTTCAGCCTGCTCACACGAAGCTCCTCTCGATACCTACAGCAATTATCTCGGTCTAAGAGACGGAGACGCTCAAATTACAACCCCGGGATGGACTTTCGGGGCGTTTTTCCGATAGGGCACGCTGGGACCCACCGAAGCGGCCCGCGTCACCCGGATCGCACGTTCACGTAGTGTGATTAAGTCTATTACATCTTTTCTATCCACGGATTGGACTGAAAGATTAGGAAATAGGACGGCGAGGAATCGGAAAAACAAGAAGTACGAGTAAAAAAAAAAGAAATTAATGAAAAAGGGGTGCAACACGAGAACTTCCCAGGGGGACACCCATCTTAGTACTGCTCTCGCTCAAGCACGCTTAACTTCGGAGTTCTGTTGGGATCCGGTGCATTAGTACTGGTATGATCGCACCCAACAGTGAATGAATTCTTTATTGTTTTGTCTCTCGAATTGCGGATCGGAGGAACAGGAGCTGCAGTTTCAAACGGACATAACTTTCGATCTGCTGAGAGTCACGGGAGCTTCAGCCTTCTCACGCGAAGCTCCTCTCAATACCTACAGCGCGCAACTCGGTCTAAGAGATGAAGAAGGTCAAATTCAAAGCCGGATATGGTCTTTGGGGGCATTTTTCCCGTAGGGCGCGCTGGGACCCACCGAAGTGGCCCGCGTCACCCAGATCACATGTTCACGTCGTGCGATTCAGTCAATTGCATCTTTTCTATCCGTGAATTGGACTGAAAGAGTCGGAAATAGGACGAAGAGGAATCGGAAGAACAAGATGTACGAGTAAGAGAAAAAGAAACTAATAAAAAAAAGGGGTGCAAGACGAGGACTTTCCAAGGGGTCACCCATCCTAGTACTGCTCTTGCCCAAGCACGCATAACTTCGGAGTTCTGATGGGATCCGGTGCATTAGTGCTGGTATGATCGCACCCAACAGTGACTGAATTCTTTATTTTTTTGTCTCTCGAATTGCGGATCGGAGGAACAGGAGCTGCAGTTTCAAACGGACATAACTTTCGATCTGCTGAGAGTCACGGGAGCTTCAGCATGCTCACGCAAAGCTCCTCTCGATACCTACAGCGCGTATCTCGGTCTAAAAGATGAAGAAGATCAAATTCAAAGCCGGATATGGTCTTTGGGGGCATTTTTCCCGTAGGGAGCGCTGGGACCCTCCGAAGTGGCCCGCGTCACCCAGATCACATGTTCACGTCGTGCGATTCAGTCTATTGCATCTTTTCTATCCGTGAATTGGACTGAAAGAGTCGGAAATAGGATGAAGAGGAATCGGAAGAACAAGATGTACGAGTAAGAGAAAAAGAAACTAATAAAAAAAGGGGTGCAAGACGAGGACTTCCCAGGGGGTCACCCATCCTAGTACTGCTCTTGCCCAAGCATGCTTAACTTCGGAGTTCTGATAGGATCCGGTGCATTAGTGCTGGTATGATCGTACCCAACAGTGAATGAATTCTTTATTTTTTGTCTCTCGAATTGTGGATCGGAGGAACAGGAGCTGCAGTTTCAAATGGACTTAACTTTCGATCGGCTCAGAGTTACTGGAGCTTCAACCTGCTCACGCGAAGCTCCACTCGATACCTATAGTGCGTATCTTTGTTAAAGAGATGGAGACGCTCAAATTCCAAAACGGATATGGTCTTTCGGGGCATTTTTCCCGTATGTTGCGCTGGGACCCACCGAAGCGGCCCACGTCACCCAGATCGCACGTTCACATTGTATGATTCAGTCTATTGCATCTTTTTCTATCCGTGGATTGGACTGAAAGAGTCAGAAATAGGACGGCGAGGAATCGAAAGAACTACAAGTACGAGTAAGGAAAAAAGAAATTAATGAAAAAAGGGGTGCAACACGAGGACTTCCCAGGGGGTCACCCATCCTAGTACTGCTCACTCCCAAGCACGCTAAACTTCGGAGTTTTGATGGGATCCGTTGCATTAGTGCTGGTATGATCGCACCCAACAGTGAATGAATTCTTTATTGTTTTTCTCTCGAATTGCGGATCGGAGGAACAGGAGCTGCAGTTTCTAATGGACATAACTTTCGATCGGCTAAGAGTTACGAGAGCTTCAGCCTGCTCACGCGAAGCTCCTCTCGATACCTATAGAAAATATCTCGATCTAAGAGACGGAGACACTCAAATTAAATCCTGGAGATGGTCTTTCGAGGCGTTTTTCCCGTAGGGCGCGCTAGGACATACCGAAGCGGCCCGCGTCACCTAGATCGCACGTTCACGTCGTGTGATTAAGTCTATTGCATATTTTCTATCCGCGGATTGGACTGAAAGAGTCGGAAATAGGACGGCGAGGAATCGGAAAAACAAGAAGTACGAGTAAGAAAAAAAGAAATTAATGTAAAAGGGTTGCAACACGAGTACTTGCAAGGGGGTCACCCATCCTAGTACTGCTATCACCCAAGCATGCTTAACTTCGGAGATCTGATGGGATCCGGTGCATTAGTGCTGGTATGATCGCACCCAACAGTGAATGAATTCTTTATTTTTTTGTCTCTCGAATTGCGGATCGGAGGAACAAGAGCTGCAGTTTCAAACGGACATAACTTTCGATCGGCTGAGAGTTACTGGAGCTTCAGCCTGCTCACGCGAAGCTCCACTCGATACCTATAGTGCGTATCTTGGTTAAAGAGATGGAGACGCTCAAATTCCAAAACTGATATGGTCTGTCGGGGCATTTTTCCCGTATGTCGCGCTGGGACCCACAGAAGCGGCCCGCGTCACCCAGATCACACGTTCACATAGTATGATTCAGCCTATTGCATCTTTTCTATCCGCGGATTGGACTGAAAGAGTCAGAAATAGGACGGCGAGGAATCGAAAGAACTAAAAGTACGAGTAAGGAAAAAAGAAATTAATGAAAAAAGGGGTGCAACACGAGGACTTCCCAGGGGGTCACCCATCCTAGTACAGCTCAAGCCCAAGCACGCATAACTTCAGAGTTCTGATGGGATCCGGTGCATTAGTGATGGTATGATCGCACCCAACAGTGAATGAATTCTTAATTTTTTTGTCTCTCGAATTGCGGATCGGAGGAACAGGAGCTGCAGTTTCAAACGGACATAACTTTCGATCGGCTGAGAGTTACTGGAGTTTCAGCCAGCTCACGCAAAGCTCCACTCGATAACTATAGTGCGTATCTCGGTTAAAGACACGGAGACGCTCAAATTCAAAAACGGAGATGGTCTTTCGGGGAATTTTTCCCTTATGTCCGCTGGGACCCACCGAAGCGGCCCGCGTCACCCAGATCGCACGTTCACATCGTATGATTCAGTCTATTGCAACTTTTCTATCCGCGGATTGGACTGAAAGATTCGGAAATAGGACGTCGAGGAATCGAAAGAACAAGATGTACGAGTAAGAAAAAAAGAAATTAATGAAAAAAGGGGTGCAACATGAGGACTTCCCAGGGGGTCACCAATCCTAGTACTACTCTCGCCCAAGCGCGCTTAACTTCGGAGTTCTAATGGGATCCGGTGCATTAGTGCTGGTATGATCGCACCCAACAATGAATGAATTCTTTATTGTTTTGTCTCTCGAATTGCGGATCGGAGGAATAGGAGCTGCAGTTTCAAATAGACATAACTTTCGATCGACTAAGAGTTACGGGAGCTTCAGTCTGCTCATGCGAAGCTCCTCTCGATACCTTCAGCAAGTATCTCGGTCTAAGAGACGGAGACGCTCAAATTACAACCCGAAGATGGTCTTTTGGGGCGTTTTTCCCGTAGGGCGAGCTGGGACCCACTGAAGCGGCCCGCGTCACCCAGATCGCACGTTCACGTCATGTGATTAAGTCTAATTGCATTTTTTCTATCCGCGGATTGGACTGAAAGAGTCGGAAATAGGACGGCGAGGAATCGGAAAAACAAGAAGTACGAGTAAGAAAAAAAAGAAATTAATGAAAAAAGGGTGCAACACGAGGACTTCCCAGGGGGTCACCCATCCTAGTACTGCTATCGCCCAAGAACGCTTATATTCTGAGTTCTGATGGGATCCGGTGAATTAGTGCTGGTATGATCTCAACCACAGTGAATGAATTCTTTATTGTTTTGTCTCTCGAATTGCTGATCGGAGGAATAGGAGCTGCAGTTTCAAATGGACATAACTTTCGATATGCTGAGAGTTACGGGAGCTTCAGCCTGCTCACGCGAAGCTCTTCTCGATACCTATAGCGCGTATCTCGGTCTAAGAGACGAAGAAGCTCAAATTCAAACCCGGAGATGGGCTTTGGGGGAATTTTTCCCGTAGGGCACGCTGAGACCCACCGAAGTGGCACGCGTCACCCAGATCGCACGTTCACGTCGTGTGATTCAATCTATTGCATCTTTTCTATCCGCGGATTGGACTGAAAGAGTCGGAATTAGGACGGAGAGGAATCGGAAGAACAAGATGTACGAGTAAGAAAAAAAATAAACTAATAAAAAAAGGGGTGCAACACGAGAACTTCCCAGGGGGTCACCCATCCTAGTACTGCTCTTGCCCAAGCACGCATAACTTCGGAGTTTTGATGGGATCCGGTGCATTAGTGCTGCTATGATCGCACCCAACAGTGAATGAATTCTTTATTTTTTTGTCTCTCGAATTGCGGATCGGAGGAAAAGGAGCTGCAGTTTCAAACGGACATAACTTTCGATCGGCTGGGAGTTACTGGAGCTTCAGCCTGCTCACACGAAGCTCCACTCGATAACTATAATGCGTATCTCGGTTAAAGAGATGGAGATGCTCAAATTCCAAAATGGAGATGGTCTTTCGGGGCATTTTTCTCGTAAGTCGCGCTGGGACCCATCGAAGCGGCCCACGTCACCCAGATCGCACGTTCACATCGTATGATTCAGTCTATTGCATCTTTTCTATCTACGGATTGGACTGAAAGATTCGAAAATAGGATGGCGAGGAATCGAAAGAACAAGAAGTACGAGTAAGAAAAAAAGAAATTAATGAAAAAAGGGGTGCAACACGAGGACTTCCTAGGGGGTCACCCATCCTAGTACTGCTCTCACCCAGGCGCGCTTAACTTCGGAGTTCTGATGCGATCCAGTGCATTAGTTCTAGTATGATCGCACCTAATAGTGAATGAATTCTTTATTGTTTTGTCTCTCAAATTGCGGATCGGAGGAACAGGAGCTGCAGTCTCAAACGAACATAACTTTCGATCGGCTAAGAGTTACGGGAGCTTCAGCCTGCTCACGCGAAGCTCCTCTCGATACCTACAACAAGTATCTTGGCCTAAGAGACGGAGACGCTCAAATTACAACCCATAGATGGTCTTTCGTGGCGTTTTTCCCGTAGTGCACGTTGGGACCCATCGAAGCGGCCCGCGTCACCCAGATCGTACGTTCACATCGTATGATTCAGTCTATTGCATCTTTTCTATACGCGGATTGGACTGAAAGAGTCGGAAATAGGACTGCAAGGAATCGGAAAAACAAGAAGTACGAGTAAGGAAAAAAAGAAATTAATGAAAAAAAGGGTGCAACACGAAGACTTCCCAAGGGGTCACTCATCCTAGTACTGCTCTCGCCCAGGCACGCTTAACTTCGGAGTTCTGATGGGATCTGGTGCATTAGTGCTGGTATGATACACTCAATAATGAATGAATTATTAATTGTTTTGTCTCTCGAATTGCGGATCGGAGGAACAGGAGCTCTAGTTTCAAACGGACATAACTTTCGATCGGCTAAGAGTTACGGGAGCTTCAGCCTGCTCACGCGAAGCATCTTTCATTTTTCCCGTAGGGCGTGCTAGGACCTATCGAAGCGGCCCGCGTCACCCATATCGCACGTTCACGTCTTGTGTCTCAGTCTATTGCATCTTTTATATTCGTGGATTGGACTCAAAGAGTCGGAAATAGGACGACGAGGAATCGAAAGAACAAGAAGTACGAGTAAGAAAAAAAGAAATTAATGAAAAAAGGGTGAAACACGAGGACTTCCCAGGGGGTCACCAATCCTAGTACTTCTCTCGCCCAAGCGCGCTTAACTTCGGAGTTCTGATGGGATCCAGTGCATTAGTGCTGGTATGATCGCACCCAACAGTGAATGAATTTTTTATTGTTTTGTCTCTCGAATTGCGGATAGGAGGAACAGGAGCTGCAGTTTCAAACGGACATAAATTTCGATCGGCTAAGAGTTACGGGAGCTTCAGCCTGCTCATGCGAAGCTCCTCTCGATACCTACAGCAAGTATCTCGGTCTAAGAGACGGAGACGCTCAAATTACAACCCGAAGATGGTCTTTCGGGGCGTTTTTCTCGTAGGGCGCGCTGGGACCCACCTAAGAGGCCCGCGTCACCCAGATCGCACGTTCACGTCGTGTGATTAAGTCTATTGCATCTTTTCTATCCGCGGATTGGACTGAAAGAGTCGGAAATAGGACGGCGAGGAATCGGAAAAACAAGAAGTACGAGTAAGAAAAAAAGAATTAATGAAAAAGGGGTGCAACACGAGGAGTTCACAGGGGGTCACCCATCCTAGTACTGCTCTCGCCCAAGCTCGCTTAACTTCAGAGTTCTGATGGGATCTGGTGCATTAGTGCTGGTATGATCGCACCGAACAGTGAATGAATTCTTTATTGTTTTGTCTCTCAAAATTCCGGATCGGAGGAACAGGAGCTGCAGTTTCAAACGGACATAACTTTCGATCTGCTGAGAGTTACGGGAGCTTCAGCCAGCTCACGTGAAGCTCTTCTCGATACCTACAGCGCGTATCTCGGTCTTTGAGATGGAGAAGCTTAAATATAAACCCAGATATGGTCTTTGGGGGCATTTTTCCCGTAGGGCGCGCTGGGACCCACCAAAGTGGCCCGCGTCAACCAGATCGCACGTTCACGTCGTGTGATTCAGTATATTGCATCTTTTCTATCCGCGGATTGGACTGAAAGAATCGGAAATAGGATGGAGAGGAATCGGAAGAACAAGATGTACGAGTAAGAAAAAAAGAAACTAATAAAAAAATGGGTGCAACACGAGGACTTCCCAAGGGGTCACCCATCCTAGTACTACTCTTTCCCAAGCACGCATAACTTCGGAGTTCTGATGGGATTCGGTGCATTAGTAGTGGTATGATCGCACCCAACAGTGAATGCATTCTTTATTTTTTTGTCTTTCGAATTGCGGATCGGAGGAACAGGAGCTGCAGTTTCAAACGGACATAACTTTCGATCGGTTGAGAGTTACTGGAGCTTCAGCCTGCTCACGCGAAGCTCCGCTCGATACCTATACTGCGTATCTCGGTTAAAGAGATGGAGATGCTCAAATTCCAAAATGGAGATGCTCTTTCGGGGCATTTTTCCCGTATGTCGTGCTGGGACCCACCGAAGCGGCCCGCGTCACCCAGATCGCACGTTCACATCATATGATTCAGTCTATTGCATCTTTTCTACCCGCGGATTGGACTGAAAGAGTCGGAAATAGGACGGCGAGGAATCGAAAGAACACGAAGTACGAGTAAGAAAAAAAGAAATTAATGAAAAAAGGGGTGCAACACGAGGACTTCCCAGGGGGTCACCCATCCTAGTACTACTCTTACCCAAGCACGCATAACTTCGGAGTTTTGATGGGATCCAGTGCATTAGTGCAGCTATGATCGCACCCAACAGTTAATGAATTCTTTATTTTTGTGTCTTTCGAATTGTGGATCGGAGGAACAGGAGATGCAGTTTCAAACGGACATAACTTTCAATCGGCTGAGAGTTACTGGAGCTTCAGCCTGCTCACGCGAAGCTCCACTCGTTAAATATAGTGCGTATCTCGGTTAAAGAGATGGAGACGCTCAAATTCCAAAACGGGGATGGTCTTTCGGGGCATTTTTCCCGTATGTCGCACTGGGACCCACCGAAGTGGCCCGCGTCACCCAGATCGCACGTTTACATCGTATGATTTAGTCTATTGCATCTTTTCTATCCGCGGATTGGACTAAAAGATTCGGAAATAGGACGGCGAGGAATCGAAAGAACAAGAAGTACGAGTAAGAAAAAAATAAATTAATGAAAAAAGGGGTGCAACACGAGGACTTCCCAGGGGGTCAACCATCCTAGTACTGCTCTCGCCCAGGCGCGCTTAACTTCGGAGCTCTGATGGGATCCGGTGCATTAGTGCTGGTATGATCGCACCCAAAAGTGAATGAATTCTTTATTGTTTTGTCTCTAAAATTGCGGATCGGAGGAACAAGAGCTGCAGTTTCAAACGGACATAACTTTCGATCGGCTAAGAGTTAGGGAGCTTCAGCCTGCTCACGCGAAGCTCCTCTCGATACCTACAGCGCGTATCTCGGTCTTTGAGACGGAGAAGCTCAAATTCAAACCCGGAGATGGTCTTTGGGGGAATTTTTCAAGTAGGGCGCGCTGGGACCCACCGAAGTGGCCCGCGTTACCCAGATCGCACGTTCACGTCGTGTGATTCAGTCTATTGCATCTTTTCTATCCGCGGATTGGACTGAAAGAGTCGGAAATAGGACGAAAAGGAATCGGAATAACAAGATGTACGAGTAAGAAAAAAAGAAAATAATAAAAAAATGGGTGCAACACGAGGACTTCTCACGGGGTCACCCATCCTAGTACTTCTCTTGCCCAAGCACGCATAACTTTGGAGTTCTGATGGGATCCGGTGCATTAGTGCTGGTATGATCGCACCCAACAGTGAATGAATTCTTTATTTTTTTGTCTCTCAAATTGCGGATCGGAGGAACAGGAGCTGCAGTTTCAAACGGACATAACTTTCGATCGGCTGAGAGTTACTGGAGCTTCAGCCTGCTCACGCGAAGCTCCACTCGATACCTATACTGCGTATCTCGGTTAAAGAGATGGAGACGCTCAAATTCCAAAACGGAGATGCTCTTTCGGGGCATTTTTCCCGTATGTCGTGCTGGGACCCACCGAAGCGGCCCGCGTCACCCAGATCGCACGTTCACATTGTATGATTCAGTCTATTGCATATTTTCTATCCGCGGATTAGACTGAAAGAGTCGGAAATAGGACGGCGAGGAATCGAAAGAACAAGAAGTACGAGTAAGAAAAAAAGAAATTAATGAAAAAAGGGGTGCAACACGAGGACTTCCCAGTGGGTCACCCATCCTAGTACTGGTCTTGCCCAAGCACGCATAACTTCGGAGTTCTGATGGGATCCGGTGCATTAGTGCTGCTATGATCGCACACATCAGTGAATGAATTCTTTATTTTTTTGTCTCTCGAATTGCGGATGGGAGGAACAGGAGCTGCAGTTTCAAACAGACATAACTTTCGATCGGCTGAGAGTTACTGGAGCTTCAGCCTTCTCACGCGAAGCTACACTCGATAACTATAGTGCGTATCTCGGTTAAAGAGATGGAGACGCTCAAATTCCAAAACGGAGATGGTCTTTCGGAGCATTTTTCCCGTATGTCGCGCTGGTACCCACCGAAGCGGCACGCGTCACCCAGATCGCACGTTCACATCGTATGATTCAGTCTATTGCATCTTTTCTATCCGTGGATTGGACTGAAAGAGTCGGAAATAGGATGGCGAGGAATTGAAAGAACAAGAAGTACGAGTAAGAAAAAAAGAAATTAATGAAAAAAGGGGTGCAACACGAGGACTTCCCAGGGGGTCACCCATCCTAGTACTGCTTTCGCCTAGGCGCACTTAACTTCGGAGTTCTGATGGGATCCGGTGTATTATTGCTGGTATGATCGCACCCAACAGTGAATGAATTCTTTATTGTTTTGTCTCTCGAATTGCGGATCGGAGGAATAGGAGCTGCAGTTTCAAACGGACATAACTTTCGATCGGCTAAGAGTTACGCGAGCTTCAGCCTGCTCACGCGACGCTCCTCTAGATACCTACAGCATGTATCTCGGTCTAAGAGACGGAGACACTCATATTACAACCCGAAAATGGTATTTCGTGGCGTTTTTCCCGTAGGGCGTGCTGGGACCCACCGAAGCGGCCCGAGTCACCCAGATCGCACGTTCACATCGTATGATTCAGTCTATTGCATCTTTTCTATCCGAGGATTTCTCGCCCAAGCACGCTTAACTTCGGAGTTCTGATGGGATCCGGTGCATTAGTGCTGGTATGATCGCACCCAACAGTGAATGAATTCTTTATTGTTTTGTCTCTCGAATTGCGGATCAGAGGAACAAGAGCTATAGTTTCAAACGGACATAACTTTCGATCGGCTAAGAGTTACGGGAGCTTCAGCCTGCTCACGCGAAGCTCCTCTCGATACCTACAGCAAGTATCTTGGTCTAAGAGACGGAGACGCTCAAATTACAACCCGAAGATGGTCTTTCGGGGCGTTTTTCCTGTAAGACGTGCCGGGACCCACCGAAGCGGCCCGCGTCACCCAGATCGCACGTTCACGTCGTGTGATTAAGTCTATTGCATCTTTTCTATCCGAGGATTGAACTGAAAGAGTCGGAAATAAGACGGCGAGGAATCGGAAAAACAAGAAGTACGAGTAAGAAAAAAAGAAATTAATGAAAAAAGGGTGCAACACGAGGATTTCCCAGGAGGTCACCCATCCTAATACTGCTCTCGCCCAAGCACGCTTAACTTCGGAGTTTTGATGGAATCCGGTGCATTAGTGCTGGTATGATCACACCCAATAGTGAATGAATTCTTTATTGTTTTGTCTCTCGAATTGCGGATCGGAGGAACAGAAGCTGTAGTTTCAAACGAACATAACTTTCGATCTGCTGAGAGTTACGGGAGTTTCAGCCTGCTCAGGCGAAGCTCTTCTCGATACCTACAGCTCGTATCTCGGTCTAAGAGACGGAGATGATCAAATTCAAACCGGAGATGGTCTTTGGGGGCATTTTTCCCGTAGGGCACACTGGGACCCACCGAAGTGGCCCGCGACACCCAGATCGCACGTTCACGTCGTGTGATTCAGTCTGTTGCATCTTTTCTATCCGCGGATTGAACTGAAAGAGTCGAAAATAGGACGGAAAGGAATCGAAAGAACAAGATGTACGAGTAAGAAAAAAAGAAACTATAAAAAAAGGGGTGCAACACGAGGACTTTCCAGGGGGTCACCCATCCTAGTAATACTCTTGCCCAAGCACGCATAACTTCGGAGTTCTAATGGGATCCGTTGCATTAGTGCTGGTATGATCGCACCCAAAAATGAATGAATTCTTTATTTTTTTGTCTCTCGAATTGCGGATCGGAGGAACAGGAGCTGCAGTTTCAAACGGACATAACTTTCGATCGGCTGAGAGTTACTGGAGCTTCAGCCTGCTCATGCGAAACTCCATTTGATACCTATAGTGCGTATCTCGGTTAAAGAGACGGAGACGCTCAAATTACAAAACGGAGATGTTCTTTCGGGGCAATTTTCCCGTATGTCGCATTGGGACCAACCGAAGAAGCCTGCGTCACCCAAATCACACGTTCATATCGTATGATTCAGTCTATTGCATCTTTTCTATCCACGGATTGGACTGAAAGAGTCGGAAATAGGACGGCGAGGAATAAAAAAAACAAGAAGTACGAGTAAGAGAAAAAGAAATTAATGAAAAAAGGGGTGCAACACGAGGACTTCCCAGGGGATCACCCATCCTAGTACTGCTGTAGCCCAAGCATGCTTAACTTCGGAGTTCTGACGGGATCCGGTACATTAGTGCTGGTATGATCCACCCAACAGTAAATGAATTCTTTATTGTTTTGTCTCTCAAATTGCGGATCGGTGGAACAGGAGCTGCAGTTCAAACGGACATAACTTTCGATCGGCTAAGAGTTACGGGAGCTTCAGCCTGCTCACGCGAAGCTCCTCTCGAAACCTACAGCAAGTATCTCGGTCTAAGAGACGAAGACGATCAAATTACTACCCGGAGATGGTCTTTCGGGGCGTTGTTCCCGTATGGCATGCTGGGACCCACCGAAGCGGCCCGCGTCACCCAAATCGCACGTTCACGTCGTGTGATTAAGTCTAATTGCATCTTTTCTATCCGTGGATTGGACTGAAAGAGTCGAAAATAGGACATAGAGAATTCGGAAAAACAAGAAGTACGAGTAAGAAAAAAAAAATTAATGAAAAAGGGGTTCAAGACAAGGACTTCCCAGGGGGTCACGCTTAACTTCGGAGTTCTGATGGGATCCAGTGCATTAGTGATGGTATGATCGCACAATTAGTGAATGAATTCTTTATTGTTTTGTCTCTCGAATTGCGGATCGGAGGAACAAGAGCTGCAGTTTCAAACGGACATAACTTTCGATCTGCTGGGAGTTACGGGAGCTTCAACCTGCTCAAGTGAAGCTCTTCTCGATACCCACAGCGCGTATCTCGTTTTAAGAGACGGAGAAGCTCAAATTCAAACCCGAAGATGGTCTTTGAGGGAATTTTTCCCGTAGGGCGCACTGGGACCCAGCAAAGTGGCACGCGTCACCCAAATCGCACGTTCACGTCGTGTGATTCAGTCTATTGCATCTTTTCTATCCGCGGATTGGACTGAAATAGTCGAAAATAGAACGGAGAGGAATCGGAAGAACAAGATGTACGTGTAAGAAAAAAAGAAACTAATAAAAAAAGGGGTGCAACACGAGGACTTCCCAGAGGGTCACCCATCCTAGTATTGCTCTTACCCAAGCACGCATAACTTCGGAGTTCTGAAGGGATCCGGTGCATTAGTGCTGCTATGATCGCACCCAACAATGAATGAATTCTTTATTTTTTTTTCTCTCGAATTGCGGATCGCAAGAACAGGAGCTGCAGTTTCAAACGGACATAACTTTCGATCGGCTGAGAGTTACTGGAGCTTCAGCCTACTCACGCGAAGCTCCACTCGATACCTATATTGCGTATCTCGGTTAAAGAGACGAAGACGCTCAAATTCCAAAATGGAGATGGTCTTTCGGGGAATTTTCCCGTATGTCGCGCTGGGACCCACCAAAGCGGCTCGTGTCACCCAGATCGCATGTTCACATCGTATGATTCAGTTTATTGCATCTTTTCTATCCGAGGATTGGACTGCAAGAGTCTGAAATAGGACGGCGAGGAATCAAAAGAACAAGAAGTACTAGTAAGAAAAAAAAGAAATTAATGAAAAAAGGTGTGTAACAAGAGGACTTCCCAGGGGGTCAGCTATCCTAGTACTGCTCTCGCCCAGGCACGCTTAAATTTGGAGTTCTGATGGGATCTGGTGCATTAGTGCTGGTATGATCGCACCCAACAGTGAATAAATTCTTTATTGTTTTGTCTCTCGAATTGCGGATCGGAGGAACAGGAGCTGCAGTTTCAAACGGACATAACTTTTGATCGGCTAAGAGTTACGGGAGCTTTAGCCTGCTCACACGAAGCTCCTCTCGATACCTACAGAATGTATCTCGGTCTAAGAGACGGAGACGCTCAAAGTACAACCCGGAGAAGGTCTTTCGGGGCGTTTTTCTCGTAGGGCGTGCTGTGACCCATCAAAGCGGCCCGTGTCACCCAGATCGCACGTTCACGTCATGTGATTAAGTCTATTGCATTTTTTCTATCCGCGGATTGGACTGAAAGAGTCGGAAATAGGATGGTGAGGAATCGGAAAAACAAGAAGTACGAGTAAGAAAAAAAGAAATTAATGAAAAAGGGGTGCAACACGAGGACTTCCCAAGGGGTCAACCATCCTAGTACTGCTCTCGCCCAAGCACGCTTAACTTCGGAGTTCTGATGGGATCCGGTGCATTAGTTCTGGTATGATCGCACCCAACAGTGAATGAATTCTTTATTGTTTTGTCTCTCGAATTGCGGATCGGAGGAACAGGAGCTGCAGTTTCAAACGGACATAACTTTCGATCTGCTGAGAGTTACAGGAGCTTCAGCCTGCTCACGCGAAGCTCTTCTCGATACCTACAGCGCGTATCTCGGTCTAAGAGATGGAGAAGCTCAAATTCAAACCCGGAGATTGTCTTTGGGGGCATTTTTCCCGTAGGGTGCGCTGGGACCCACCGAAGTGGCCCGCGTCACTCAGATCGCACGTTCACATCGTGTGATTCAGTCTATTGCATCTTTTCTATCCGCGGATTGGACTGAAAGAGTCGGAAATAGGACGGAGAGGAATCGGAAGAACAAGATGTACGAGTAAGAAAAAAAGAAACTAATAAAAAAAGGGGTGCAACACGAGGACTTCCCGGGGGGTCACCCATCCTAGTGCTGCTCTTGCCCTAGCACGCATAACTTCGGAGTTCTGATGGGATCCGGTGCATTAGTGCTGGTATGATCTCACCCAACAGTGAATGAATTCTTTATTTTTTTGTCTCTCGAATTGCGCATCGGAGGAACAGGAGCTGCAGTTTCAAACGGACATAACTTTCGATCGGCTGAGAGTTACTGGGGCTTCAGCCTGCTCACGCGAAGCTCCACTCGATACCTATAGTGCGTATCTTGGTTAAAGAGACGGAGATGCTCAAATTCCAAAACGGAGATGGTCTTTCGGTGCATTTTTTCCATATGTCGCGCTGGGACCCACCAAAGTGGCCCGCGTCACCAAGATCGCACGTTCACATCGTATGATTCAGTCTATTGCATCTTTTCTATCCGCGGATTGGACTGAAAGATTCGGAAATAGGACGGCAAGGAATCGAAAGAACTAGAAGTACGAGTAAGAAAAAAAGAAATTAATGAAAAAAGGGGTGCACCACGAGGACTTCCCAGGGGGTCACCCATCCTTGTACTGCTCTCGCCCGAGCACGCTTAACTTCGGAGTTCTGATGGGATCCGGTGCATTAGTGCTGGTATGATCGCAACCAACAGTGAATGAATCATTTATTATTTTTATCTCGAATTGCGGATCGGAGGAACAGGAGCTGCAGTTTCAAACGGACATAACTTTCGATCGGCTAAGAGTTACGAGAGCTTAAGCCTGTTCACGCGAAGCTCCTCTCGATGCCTACAGCAAGTATCTCGGTCTAAGAGACGGAAACGCTCAAATTACAACCCGGAGATGGTCTTTCGGGGCATTTTTCCCGTAGGGTGCGCAGGGACCCACCAAAGCGGCCCGCGTCACCTAGATCGCACGTTCACGTCGTGTGATTAAGTCTATTGCATATTTTCTATCCGCTGATTTGACTGAAAGAGTCGGAAATAGGACTGCGAGGAATCGGAAAAACAAGAAGTACGCATAACTTTGGAGTTTTGATGGGATCCGGTGCATTAGTGCTGGTATGATCGCACCCAACAGTGAATGAATTCTTTATTTTTTTGTCTCTCAAATTGCGGATCGAAGGAACAGGAGCTGCAGTTTCAAATGGACATAACTTTCGATCGGCTGAGAGTTACTGGAGTTTTAGCCTGCTCACGCGAAGCTCCACTCGATACTAATCGTATCTCGTTTAAAGAGACAGAAACGCTCAAATTCCAAAACGGAGATGGTCTTTTGGGGCATTTTTCCCGTATGTCACGCTGGGACCCACCAAAGCAGCCCGCGTCACCCAGATCGCACGTTCACATCGTATGATTCAGTCTATTTAATCTTTTCTATCCGCGGATTGGACTGAAAGAGTCGGAAATAGGACGGCGAGGAATCGAAAGAACAAGAAGTACTAGTAAGAAAACAAGAAATTAATAAAAAAAAGGGTGCAACACGAGGACTTCCCAGGGGGCCAGCCATCCTAATACTGCTCTTACCCAAGCGCGCTTAACTTCGGAGTTCTGATGGGATCCGATGAATTAGTGCTGGTATGATCGCACCTAATAGTGAATGAATTCTTTATTGTTTTGTCTCTCGAATTGCGGATCCGAGGAACAGGAGCTTCAGTTTCAAACAGACATAACTTTCAATCACCTAAGAGTTACGGGAGCTTCAGCCTGCTCACGCGAAGCTCCTCTCGATACCAACAGCAAGTATCTCGGTCTAAGAGACAGAGACGCTCAAATTACAACCCGGAGATGGTCTTTTGGGGCGTTTTTCCCATAGGGCGCGCTGGGACCCACCGAAGCGGCCCGCGTCACCCAGATCGCATGTTCACGTCGTGTGATTAAGTCTAGTTGCATCTTTTCTATCCGTGGATTGGACTAAAAGAGTCAGAAATAGGACGGCGAGGAATTGGAAAAACAAGAAGTACGAGTAAGAAAAAATGAAATTAATGAAAAAGGGGTGTAACACGAGGACTTCCTAGGGGGTCACCCATCCTAATACTGCTCTCGCCCAAGCATGCTTAACTTTGGAGTTTTGATGGGATCCGGTGCATTAGTGCTTGTATGATCGCACCCAATAGTGAAAGAATTCTTTATTTTTTTGTCTCTCGAATTGCGGATCGCAGGAACAGGAGCTTCAGTTTCAAACGGACATAACTTTCGATCTGCTTAGAGTTACAGAAGCTTCAGCCTGCTCACGCGAAGCTCTTCTCGATACCTACAGCGCGTATCTCGGTCTAAGAGACGGAGAAGCTCAAATTCAAGCGCATATCCCCAAAAGGATGGAGGCAACTCCGTGAACCCCATCATAGACCGAACCATGTCCATCAAAGTCCAGTTACGATGTTCTGAAACACCATTCAACTGAGGTGTACCAAGAGGAGTCCACTGTGAGAGAATCTCATTCTCCCTAAGATACTCTTGGAATTAAGCACTAACGTACTCACCACCTCGATCCGATCGAAGTGCCTTGATGCTTCGTCCCAATTGTTTCTCCACTTAATTTTGAATTCTTTGAACCTTTCAAAAGCTTCAGATTTGTATTTCATTAAATACACATTTCCATACCTAGAGAAATCATTGGTAAAGGTGATGAAGTAGGAATGTCCGTGCTTAGTGGTGATGCTAAGTGGACCACACACATCTGTATGGATCAAATCTAACAGTCCTTTGGCCCGCTCCACATGGCCCTTAAGGGGAATTTTGGTCATCTTTCCTTTTAGAAAGGGTTCACAAGTAGTAAGAGAATTAATATCAGACATATCAAACATGCCTTTTCCCACTAGCTTGTTCATCATTCTTAAAGATATATGACCTAATCGAACATGCCATAAGTGTGCCGGATTTAGAGTATCTTGTTTTCTTTTGGATGTTTTTGATATCTCTTGGAAATTATACATAGGAATATCTTTCAATTTTAAATTATAGAGATCGTTTTCCAATTGTCCTGTACCAATTAAACATTCATTCTTGTAAATATTGCAAACACCTTTGCCAAATAAACAAGAATATCCATCTTTATCAAGCATAGAAATGGAAACAATGTTTTTCACAAAATCTGGTACAAACCAAACATCTCTCAAAATTAACTTAAAATCATTGTCCAACAATAAGTAAACATCTCCAATAGCTTTGGCAGCAACTCTTGCCCCATTGCCCATCCTCAAGAAGGTCTCACCATCCCTAAGTCTCCTACTTCTTGCCATCAACTGTAAATCATTACAAAGATGTGAGCCACAGCCGGTATCCAATACCCAAGAAGAAGAGTTAAGTGAAATGTTCACTTCAATGTAGAACGTATCATTTCCAGAACCATTTTGGTCGAGATATTTTTTGCAGCTACGCATATAATGTACATGCCGAAGCAGGCGTGCTTGCTCATCAAAGAGCTCTTTGAGATGCAAATGAATGTCAGCAGCATTCTTAGCATCCTCAAAACGCCTCTGCAGTTTATCGGACATAGAACCCAGCATATAACACTTAGTTTTCAAGTCATGGTCACACCAATCCTTGTAAATCTGTAGCTCCACAGGGCTACATCCAGTCGGAGCCTTAGCAGGGGGCGACTTTTCAAGTGCATATGCAATCTTTTCCGAGTTTAAGATAATTTTCAGATTTCTTAGCCAATCGAGGTAATTTGGACCAGTCAGTATATGTTTGTCGAGTATTGCAGATAACGGATTGCGAATTGATGACATTGTCAAAAACTTTGTACTGAAAAATAATAACAGATAAATGTCAATAACTATTTTAAAATATTTAATAAGATATAAAGTATGGAGTTTAACTTTATAAATTTTTACTCCCACTATTTTTGACATTTTACTACCCTTTAGTGAAAACTTGAAACTCCTTTCCTCAGTAGGTACATAAGGTCCAATTAGCCAATCATGATCCCAAATAATATCAGCCAATCATAATTTTTAAAAGGTAGTTTCCAATTGCATCTCCATGCAACCCTTACGTAAACTTTTGTCTCACGCTTGATTAGGACCCAATAATATGACGTCGTTCATCTTTACGTGTCAAGCCTTACCCATAGATATCGAACCTTAATGGACGGTCGCCATGAGTTCCCCCAATAATATGAGACAAAGTCATGGGAGTTCCACGTAGTTCACATCACAATGTTAATAGATGTCATAGCTTTCCGACATCCAAGCGCCCCCAATAATATGAGCCGAGCATTGAATACGATAGCGTTCATCATGCATCCATTGTCGATGGAATACATGGAAATTATAAACAAATTTATAATTCCCATTTTCGGGCTTGATATAAATTTTGAATCTAATTCAAAATGAGGGTTTTTAATTTTGAAATGGTCTCATCGTTAATTTTAAAAACTCGCCATGTTTAATCATATGTTTGCCGGATTCATGCTACTTTGTTATTATAAAATAATAACGCACATACTCATTATTTATAATATATCATGCATATTTTATAAACAGTAAATTAACAAGGATGATCAATCGCCCCAAAACTATTTGGCCCGTGTGAGCCAAACCCGGGTCTAGGTCCAATTCCTAGGGAATGCATGGGATGCAAATGCAACAATTACATAAGCTTCCAATATTTACATGTCTTGGATCTTCATAATTCATCATGGCCCACCATCTTCCAATCCTGAGCTTCCACTATCAAATATTTATATTAAAATATCCATGGCAAATAGGGATACATCTCATGGGGTGGGAACGGGCCATAAACCAAGCCCAGTTTATAATTTGATAATTATTACAACCATTCAACACAAAATATCTTAGCATACACCTAGCAAATTGGTCTTGGGCTTTTGATCATCCTTCATGCATAATATCACATATCATACACCATCAATTAATTATCAAAATAATCAATTGATTAAATATTATATTTCTTGGTTCAATCACTAACCACCACAATTATAAATTAAATTAACAAAATAAACAAACACCTTTATTTACTTTCTAATTAATTTATTTATAATCGAATTTTTTGTAAATCACCATTTACTATAAATAATCAAAGTCCCACTTTAATTATTTATTTTATGAGAAAATACACAATTTTTAAAATTTCAATTTTTCATAAAAATATCAACTTTTACAATCTCAACAACTTAGGGCTTATGACACTTGGATATCACAAAACATCTTTTGGAAACCAAATTCGTCATAGTCGTTGCCGGAGCACCGTCGCCTGATTCCGGCCAACCCAAAAAAAAATATTTTTTTTATTAAAAGTGAGCTGCCCCTGCTGCCCGAAATGGGCAGCAACATTTTATAAAAAGATTTTTTCCAAAAAACAGCCCCAAATTGATAGATCTTGATTTTCTCATGCGGTTAGAAATTGACCTCAACATAATATCAAACAAATGCTACACAAAAGAGTAACCTAGGCTTTGATACCACTGTAGGTGATCGGTTAACTCGTGCCCGGAAACGCAGCGGAAATATTAAAATTTTTAACAAAAGAGATCCGAGCACTTTTGTAGCATTCAAAATTAAACAACCATAAGGTGTTTAGATGTTTTACCTATCAATCTCAAAGATTGATTTATGGCTCCAACCAAGTTGATAAACAACTAGGCTCTTGAAGTGGTAGATAATATCTACAAGCTTCCAAAGCACACCTTGCTCAAAATGGATTCAACACTTCAAGCCTTCGAATTGGGTCCAAGACTAGACGATCTAGATCCGCTCTAAATATGCACTAGAATATTTAGAGAATTTTGCATTGACATTTTCCTTTTCTTCTTCCTCAAAAATTGAAAGAAAACCTGGAGAATATTGTCAAGAAGTGTTCGGCCACTTCTCCAAATTGGAATGAATAATGTGTGTATATTATTCATAATAATATATTAAAGGTAAAGGATTAAATGGATACAATTAAACCATGCGTAAGAAAAGTGCAAGACTTGCATGGAAAATTGCAACCCTTCTTCCAACCCTTCAAATTCCATCACACATATATATAACATGAATATATATATATATTTCGAATATATATATAATATATAAACATGATTTTGAACATATTTAATTTAATTAAACATTAAACTTAATCCCAATTAAGTTTAAATAATTAATTAAATCTAACTTGAACTCATTCAAGTCCACTAGTATATAATTATTCAACACTATATTAATTTGAGCTCTACTAGACTCAATAGTGTTTAATTAATTCAACACTTGAATTAATTTAATTATTTGTACATTACAAAGTCTACTAGTGTTAAATTAATTCAACTCTAGAATTAATTAATTAAGTTCAAAATAATAGATTAGAAAATCAACATTTTCCCAAACTAATTATTTTAAGTCAACTTTTAATCTTGGAACACATTCACAAATTAAAATTTACTTTTCATTTAATCTCCAATTTAGAAGTCAAACTTCTAATTTATTTTACTTATAAAGGAGTAATCTCCAATTTAGAAGTCAAACTTCTAATTTATTTTACTTATAAACTCCTTTATAAGTTGTTCAACACATTGAACTAATTTTAATCTCAACGGGACCTAGAAAGCTAGTACTTGTGTGACACTCAATGGTTTACTGATACAACTAGTAGTGGGTTCACATCTCCATGTGATTCGGGATCAACAAGTCCCCTATGTGAGCATACCCCATATAGCTCCATTCTTATTGATCAACTCCTTTATAATAAGAACGTCAGAAAACTCAAGTCTGATAGTACCCAACCAGTCATTTTAAGCATCTAGCAGCATCACTTACATGACTCCCTAGGTATCTGTGGGTACCTGGGTTGCTAATCTCATCTTAGGGCAATTAACGATTAATAAACAATTAATCGAACAATAAAAGAATATTCAAACCAAGAGCTAAATTTTTATTATTAATTTTTTTTAAAAAAAACTGAGCACCTCGCTCGATCGTGTAAATTCACCCGATCGAGCGGGCAAGAAAGTCCAGCTCTCGGGTCTGAATCCATATTGGTCTCGCTCGATCGGTGAACTTCTACCGATCGAGAGGCCAAGAAAAATGGATTTCTCTGCTTGCAAAATACAGGCCTCGCTCGATCGGTGAAGTTCACCTGATCGAGCGGGCACCCTATTCAGAAAATAACAATGTAACTTTGCTGTACAATTTGATTCCAAATCTCATACCAACTTCATATAAACTTCTCAACTTGATTCTAGATAATTTACATGCATTCAAACTAATATCAAGTGATCTAAAATACATGAATTCTCAAGTATAAATCAATACTTGGCAAAAACAACATATACAAAGGTTCTTGATTTCTAACATGTTTATCAAATCATAAATACATGTCATCTGCTTAAAACCCAAATCTCCACTTCTAATCTTTCATTCTCGTGCAATCCAAGTCCACTCTAACTTGCTCATGCCCCAACCTGATGCAATGCACACATATAAACAAAGCAACAGCCGGATAACTCCGGTGAGAATAAATCTCAGTATGAAAGACATGCATATACATCATTAAAGCATATGGAATCTATATGCCATAAAACTCTAAAATCATAAAACATGTAATAACATGTAGATCATAGAATCATCATCGACTCTTAAATTCTTACACATAACGATTCATCTAAAGCAATAGCATATAAAGCATAATAAAACATTCATATCTAGAATGGCATATCACAACATGCTAGCATTGATAACTGCATATTCTAAACCATAGAAAACTCTAGGTTAATGCATAAATGCAATGCATGTGCCAAAGAATAGGCTATCAAATCTGATACCAATAAGCTTAGTTCTTGGGATCCCGGGGAATAAAATCTTTAACTAACCACCGACTCTCCCAATCAAGGTGGTGTTAAATATCTCAATTCCCCTGACTTTGGTGCAACTATAGTGAGTCATGTAGCTCTGGATATAAATCTATATTCCGTGCCATGAGTCATCTGACTCTGGAAGTAAATCTATATTCCATGCCACTCAACTACAGTTCTCCAAACGTCATATGCACTCTAGGATATTCTGCCCTCTGTGCTATTCAAGGTAGGGTTCAAGATGAATGCAACATAATCTGTATGCATTAAATAAGCTAACACATCTTGAACACACAATTCAAACATCATGCAAGGCAATAATAAGAAATATATCACTTAACACACTTAGACAAATAAGTATGTGATTTTAGGAAAACTCGAAAACCACCACGTTCTCGAGTTGTTCTACCTGGCGAGGATAATGTCGAATCATACCTTTCATCGCGATTCAAACATCTTGAATATTTTGCCAATGCTGAGTATCTCAAAGCTAGCCAAATCAGTCATACAATGCTGCTCATTTCAATCAGTGCTACTTGAAGGTATTCTTGATTCAACTTCAAACACTTCAAGTCATTCGAACTTGAACTCGTCGATTCAACTTCGATAATCTTCACTTCAAATTTCAAAACGTAGCACTTGGAGCTGTGATCGCAAATATATGTTCAATCGGAAATTCTACTGGGCGGATCAAAAGATATCGGAGTTGGAAATCTCAAAATTGGCTTGGAACCCTTTTCTCTTCCTCTCTCGGTTTCTTGCTGGGTTTCTGATCACTTTCTTGTCTTTACACGTTTTCAATATCAAGTTGCAAGTAGAATTGCATTTTGGTCCCTAAACTTTGGCATAATTGCAAATTAGTCCCCGGACAAGCAATTTAATTCAATTTCAATCCTAAATAATTTAAGAATAATAGAATTTAATTCTAAACTCTAAATATTCTCAAATTAAATATTCTTGAATTAAAATTAAATCATTTCGGAACTTATTGCATTTTAGTCCTTGAAATTCAATATTTACAAATGGGTCCTTGCTCGGATTTCATCCTCAAATTCAATATTTGATATTTATCATCTTGGAATTCACATCTTAAATTCCATAAATATCAATTCAAATATTTTTAATCTTTTACTTTAAGAATTTCGGATATTAAAATCTTAAAATCCGAAAATTCTCAAATTAAATATTTCTGACCCGAAATTGAAATCTCTAATTTCCATATTCTTAAATTCATCTTTTCACTTTTATTCGAAATTTAAATCTTAAATCCCGTAATTAAGAACTTAATATTTTTGGGCCTTACAGTATCAAATGATAATGCCTTCAAGAACCAATCAATTATGGTTAGCGTACAGTACGGTCCCTTCAACTCATATATCACGACCAATTCGACAACCATTGGTTTATCGAGAGTTGTCATTGAATCGATAACTATGTGTCATGCCGTAGTTGCATCGAAGGTGTAATTCAAGAAACCCCTTTCTTAATTACCACCTACTCTGATCAGAGATTTCAAGCTACGTATGCATGAGATTACATAGGATATCCATATTTGTAGGTAAGCTCTGAATCCCCGACTACAATGCATTGACTCCTATATGTCTCGTCACAACACCCAACAGTGCCACCTGATGACCCCAGATGAGTCGGTAAATAAGTCAAAGTGAAGAACTAGCATATAGAGTCTCCATGTTGTCCCGGGTCATAAGGACTAATGGTGTACAACCATAAACTAGGACTTCTCCACTCGATAAGTGAGAACCACTTGGAAAATCCTTTAGGAAGGGTTGTTCAGTGCACTCTACAAGGAGCACCTATTTGCATGCTTGGACATCTCCATGTCCCCTACCAATGAAAAATGGTACTCACATCGCAAATACTAGTCTCAAGCTCGAGCGGCCTTTATCCTTCTTTATGGTGGCTGAATCGACTAGGAACATTTTAGAATATACAGTATTCCAAATATGAGTTTCATGATAGTCATCACATGACCATCTCATATTCTTTCTACTATTTGTATATTCAAGTGCTTTATCTATGCAGCTTGCATGGGTATACAGACAAAGATTTGCCAAATTAAATAATGTCAAATATTATTAAAATAAAGATTGTCATACAAGAGTTCTCTCAAGGACCATCGGCCAACACATTGGCTCGACGGGCACCTACTCTAACAAAGTCCTCGTGTTGCACCCTTTTTTCATTAATTTCTTTTTTTATTACTCGTACTTCTTGTTCCTACGATTCCTCGCCGTCTTATTCTGACTCTTTCAGTCCAATCCACGGATAGAAAAGATGCAATAGACTGAATCACACGACGTGGACATGCGATCTGGGTGACGCGGACCGCTTTGGTGGTTCCCAGCGTGCCCTACGGGAAAAACGACCCAAAAAACCATCTTCGGGTTGGAATTTAAGCTTCTCCGTCTCTTAGACTGAGATGCGCATTGTAGGTATCAAGACGAGCTTCGTGTTTGAAAGGGCAGCGCCTGTTCCCCTGATCCGCAATTCGAGAGACAAAACAAAATAGAATTCATTCACCGTTAGGTGCGTTCATACCAGCACTAATGCATCGGATCCCATCAGAACTCCGAATTTAAGCGTGATTGGGAGAGAGCAGTACTAGGATGGGTGACCCCCTGGGAAGTTCTCGTGTTGCACCCCTTTTTCATTAATTTCTTTTTTATTACTCATACTTATTGTTCCTCCGATTCCTCGCCGTCCTATTCCCGACTCTTTCAGTCCAATCCGCGGATAGAAAATATGCAATAGACTGAATCACACGACGTGAACGTGCGATGTGGGTGACGCGGGCCACTTCGGTGGGTCCCAGCGCGCCCTACGGGAAAAATGACCCGAAAGACAATCTATGGGTTGAAATTTGTGCGTCTTCGTGTAGTGACCCTTACCTGGATCACCTACTAAACAGAACTTAGGCATGCAATTAACTTAATTAAACGGATATCAGAATAAAAATGCGGAAACCAAATACAAAATACAATCCCAAGTAAAGGAATCTGTAAATACCCAAATATTATACAATCATATCGAACAGCTGTATCAATCCAAATTACAACAGAAATAAACCTAGGCGAAGCTCCAGCTGACCAACCACTGCCTAGCCCCTCTTGTATCCACCCGCCTCATCCAATCGCAAACCTCACCCATGAAATAGGGTGTCCAGAAACATAGAGTACGAGACGTGAGCATAAAATGCTCAGCACGAGAGTATGAGTATACATGCATGCAAAGTGAACTCCCTATAAACTCGAGGTCAAGGATCAGATAACAGAGACAGAACGGGCCCTGGTATGTAGCACGCTGTGTCGTCGCTTCAGGAGGTGGCTCCCATACCATAATACCAGTGGATATGCCGGACCCAAATCAATGGAAGTCCAACCACTAACAGGATAGGGAAAAACCCTTCTAACAGACATCTCGAAGGAGATAGCTCAGTATGCAAATGAATGCAGCATAAATAAATGATATATAAACCATGAAGTCACATAATACATGCATACTCAGTCAGGATATCTCGAACAGTACTTCCGTACCTCAAATCAGTGCAAGCTCTACCAACTCTAGGTCCACGCTTATAGTCTGCTCTACACTTCCAAATGATACTACTATCATTATAGCGCTCTAAAAGCCTTAACTAAGCTATTGCATACTCCTAAATATTTATAGGAAGAAAAAGCTATACCTTCGTCCGTCGTTAGCCCTTTGAGGTCGATGCCTCCAGAACTTGGGCACAACTCTGCTACAACTATCAAACACCTCGACGACTCCCGGGTCAAGCCTAGGAAGGCTAGAACAACTCGAATATGACTAGAGTAGAGAGGAAATATGGAATTGGCAATTGAAAGTGAATTCTTGGCCTTCTATTTATAGACAACGATCGGAACGTCCAAACATCGATCGGACCATCCGATCCTGCCATCGGGGCTTTCAAAGATCCTGATCTTCCACGCATCAAAATATCACTTGTTGACTTCGGATAGGGGTGATCGGAGCTTCCGATCCTGCATCGGAGCTTCCGATCCTGTTCGGAGATTCCGAACTCACCTTCAGAGCTTTTGAACTCTTCCCAAGAATAATGATTAATTCCTTAATTACTGATTTTGGTTACGGGCTACTACATTCTCCCCCACTTAAGATATTTTGCCCTCGAAATCAGATCTTAAGTACTGAATGTAATACAGAAATCAGATACATTCTTTATTCCAGTTAAACGCTTACAGAGTTTACAACTGAATACAACTTAAGAATGAAATCAAAACAACTCAGGATGGTTTTCACGCATCCTGTCCTCAAGCTCCCAAGTAGCTTCCTCAGTGCCTCGGCGTTGCCACTGAACTAAAACCAGAGGAATGACTTTGTTCCGCAAAACCTTATCCTTATAATCTAGGTTACGAATAGGTTTCTAAACATAAGTCAAATCCTTGCTTACCTGAACCTCAGACCGCTGCAGAATATGAGACTCATCCGCCACATACCGTCGCAACAGAGATACGTGGAACACTTCCTGAATACTGGAAATATGCGGTGGCAAAGCTAGTCGATAAGCCAAATTGCCAATGCTCTCATAGATCTCAAACGGACCGATAAACCTGGGAGACAACTTGCCCTTAAGGCCAAATCTGAGAATCTTGCGGAAAGGTGACACTCTCAAAAACACTTTCTCTCCGACATCGAACTGCAAAGGCCTACGCTTAGTGTTAGCATAGCTGGCCTGACGATCCTGTGCAGTCTTAATCCGTTTCTTGATCTGATCAACAATGTCTATCGCCTGTTGGATAAACTCCAGTCCCTCAGCCTGTCTCTCCCCAACTTCTTCCCAGAAGAGTGGAGTACGACAACGTCGCCCGTACAATGCCTCAAAAGGTGTCATCCCAATACTAGTATGATAGCTGTTGTTGTACGCGAACTCAATCAATGGCAAATGATCCTGCCAGGCTGAACCAAAATCCATGACGCACGCTCTAAGCATATGCTCCAAAGTACAGATAGTGTTCTCTGACTGACCATCAGTCTCCGGATGATAGGCAGTACTCAAACTAAGAGTAGTACCCATCGCATGCTGAACACTCCCCCATAATCTAGAAGTAAACCTGGGGTCTCGATCGCTGACAATGCTCACAGGCACTCCATGAAGTCGAACGATCTCCTGAATGTACAACCGAGCCATACGATCCACATTGTACTCCCGGCTATAGGCAATGAAATGCGCTGACTTGGTGAGTCGGTCCACCACAACCCAGATAGCAACACAGTTCCTCGGGGATACCGGCAAATGGGTCACAAAGTCCATTGTGATAAACTCCCATTTCCATTCAGGAATAGGCAGACTGTGAAGCAATCCTCCAGGTCTTCGGTGCTATGCCTTGACATGTTGACACACCAAACATCTTGAAACAAACTGATAAACACTACGTTTCATTCCCTTCCACCAGAAACGAGTACGTAGATCCTTGTACATATTGTTGCTCCCAGGATGAATACTCAACTTAGTGCGATGCGCCTGAGACAAAATCTCCTCTCGCAACTCTTCATCCTGCGGAATCACAAGCCTACCAGACAAACACAGAAAGCCATCTAATTGATAATGAAATCCAGACGAGCTACCCTCGTTAGCAAGATGAGCTAAACGCTGGGTCTTTGAATCAGACATCTGAGCATCTCGAATCCGTGAATACAAAGCTGGCTCAGCTAATATCGCAAACATCTGGATACTCTGCATACCTTTCTTATGCTTGAAGGTATATCCTGAAGTACAACAGTCACTGATCGCACTAGACATCGAACAAGTCTGAAGTGCGGATAGTCGTACCTTGTGACTCAAAGCATCAGCAGTGAGATTAGCAACTCCCGGATGGTACTTAATCTCGCAATCATAGTCCTTAAGCAAGTCCATCCAACGTCTCTGCCTCATGTTCAACTCCGCCTGAGTGAACAACTACTTGAGACTCTTATGGTCGGTGAAGATCTCAAATTTTTTGCCATACAGATAATGACTTGTTGACTTAGGATAGGGGTGATTGGAGCTTCCGATCCTGATCGGAGCTTCCGATCCTGTTCGGAGCTTCCGATCCTGTTCGGAGCTTCCGAACTCACCTTCGGAGCTTTTGAACTCTTCCCAAGAATAATGATTAATTCCTTAATTACTGATTTTGGTTACGGGCTACTACATTCTCCCCCACTTAAGATATTTTGCCCTCGAAATCAGATCTTAAGTACTGAATGTAATACAGAAATCAGATACATTCTTTATTCCAGTTAAACGCTTACAGAGTTTACAACTGAATACAACTTAAGAATGAAATCAAAACAACTCAGGATGGTCTTCACGCATCCTGTCCTCAAGCTCCCAAGTAGCTTCCTCAGTGCCTCGGCGTTGCCACTGAACTAAAACCAGAGGAATGAATTTTTTCTGCAAAACCTTATCCTTATAATCCAGGATACGAATAGGTTTCTCAACATAAGTCAAATCCTTGCTTACCTGAACCTCAGACCGCTGCAGAATATGAGACTCATCCGCCACATACCGTCGCAAGAGAGATACGTTGAACATGTCGTGAATATTGGAAAGATGCGGTGGGAAAGTTAGTCAATAAGCCAAATCGCCAATGCTCTCAAAGATCTCAAACGGACCGATAAACCTGGGAGACAACTTGCCCTTAAGGCCAAATATGATAATCTTGCGGAAAGGTGACACTCTCAAAAACACTTTTTCCCCGACATCGAACTGCAAAGGCCTACGCTTAGTGTTAGCATAGCTGGACTGATGATCCTGTGCAGTCTTAATCCGTTTCTTGATATGATCAACAATGTCTATCGCCTGTTGGATAAACTCCGGTCCCTCAGCCTGTCTCTCCCCCACTTCTTCCCAAAAGAGTGGAGTACAACAACGTCGCCCGTACAATGCCTCAAAAGGTGCCATCCCAATACTAGTATGATAGCTGTTGTTGTACGCGAACTCAATCAATGGAAAATGATCCTGCCAGGCTGAACCAAAATCCATGACGCACACTCTAAGCATATCCTCCAAAGTACGAATAGTGCGCTCTGACTAACCATCAGTCTCCGGATGATAGGCAGTACTCAAACTGAGAGTAGTACCCATCGCACGCTGAACACTCCCCCATAATCTAGAAGTAAACCTGGGGTCTCGATCGCTAACAATGCTCACAGGCACTCCATGAAGTCGAACGATCTCCTGAATGTACAACTGAGCCATACGATCCACATTGTACTCCCGGCTATAGGCAATGAAATGCGTTGACTTGGTGAGTCGGTCCACCACAACCCAGATAGCATCACAGTTCCTTGGGGATACCGACAAATGGGTCACAAAGTCCATTGCGATAAACTCCCATTTAGATTCAGGAATAGGCAGACTGTGAAGCAATCCTCCAGGTCGTCGGTGCTCTGCCTTGACCTGTTGACACACCAAACATCTCGAAAAAAACTGATAAACACTACGTTTCATTCCCTTACACCAGAAACGAGTACGTAGATCCTTGTACATCTTGTTGCTCACAGGATGAATACTCAACTTCGTGCGATGCGCCTGAGACAAAATCTCCTCTCGCAACTCTTCATCCTGCGGAATCACAAGCCTACCAGACAAACACAGAAAGCCATCTAACTGATAATGAAATCCAGACGAGCTACCCTCGTTAGCTAGATGAGCTAAATGCTGGGTCTTTGAATCAGACATCTGAGCATCTCGAATCCGTGAATACAAAGCTGGCTCAGATAATATCGCAAACACCTGGATACTCTGCATACCTTTCTTATGCTTGAAGTTATATCCTGAAGTACAACAGTCACTGATCGCACTAGACATCGAACAAGTCTGAAGTGCGGATAGTCGCACCTTGCGACTCAAAGCATCAGCAGTGAGATTAGCAACTCCCGGATGGTACTTAATCTCGCAATCATAGTCCTTAAGGAAGTCCATCCAACGTCTCTGCCTCATGTTCAACTCCGCCTGAGTGAACAAATACTTGAGACTCTTATGGTCGGTGAAGATCTCAAATTTTTTGCCATACAGATAATGACTTGTTGACTTTGGATAGGGGTGATTGGAGCTTCCGATCCTGATCGGAGCTTCCGATCCTGCATCGGAGCTTCCGATCCTGTTCGGAGCTTCCGAACTCACCTTCGGAGCTTTTGAACTCTTCCCAAGAATAATGATTAATTCCTTAATTACTGATTTTGGTTACGGGCTACTACATTCTCCCCCACTTAAGATATTTTGCCCTCGAAATCAGATCTTAAGTACTGAATGTAATACAGAAATCAGATACATTCTTTATTCCAGTTAAACGCTTATAGAGTTTACAAATGAATACAACTTCAGAATGAAATCAAAACAACTCAGGATGGTCTTCACGCATCCTTTCCTCAAGCTCCCAAGTAGCTTCCTCAGTGCCTCGGCGTTGCCACTGAACGAAAACCAGAGAAATGACTTTGTTCCGCAAAACCTTATCTTTATAATCCATGATACGAATAGGTTTCTCAACATAAGTCAAATCCTTGCTTACCTGAACCTCAGACCGCTGCAGAATATGAGACTCATCCACCACATACCATCGCAACAGTGATACGTGGAAAACGTCGTGAATACTGGAAAGATGTGGTGGCAAAGCTAGTCGATAAGCCAAATCGCCAATGCTCTCAAAGATCTCAAACGGACCGATAAACCTGGGAGACAACTTGCCCTTAAGGCCAAATCTGAGAATCTTGCGGAAAGGTGACACTCTCAAAAACACTTTCTCCCCGACATCGAACTGCAAAGGCCTACGCTTAGTGTTAGCATAGCTGGCCTGACGATCCTATGCAGTCTTAATCCGTTTCTTGATCTGATCAACAATGTCTATCGCCTGTTGGATAAACTCCGATTTCTCAGCCTGTCTCTCCCCCACTTCTTCCCTGAAGAGTGGAGTACGACAACATCGCCCGTACAATGCCTCAAAAGGTGCCATCCCAATACTAGTATGATAGCTGTTGTTGTACGCGAACTCAATCAATGGCAAATGATCCTGCCAGGCTGAACAAAAATCCATGACGCACACTCTAAGCATATCCTCCAAAGTATGGATAGTGCGCTCTGACTGACCATCAGTCTCCGGATGATAGGCAGTACTCAAACTGAGAGTAGTACCCATCGCACGCTGAACACTCCCCCATAATCTAGAAGTAAACCTGGGGTCTCGATCGCTGACAATGCTCACAGGCACTCCATGAAGTCGAACAATCTCTTGAATGTACAATCGAGCCATACGATCCACATTGTACTCCCGGCTATAGGAAATGAAACGCGTTGACTTGGTGAGTCGGTCCACCACAACCCAGATAGCATCACAGTTCCTCGGGGATACCGGCAAATGGGTCACAAAGTCCATTGTGATAAACTCCCATTTCCATTTAGGAATAGACAGACTGTGAAGCAATCCTCCAGGTCGTCGGTGCTCTGCCTTGACCTGTTGACACACCAAACATCTCGAAACAAACTGATAAACACTATGTTTCATTCCCTTCCACCAGAAACGAGTACGTAGATCCTTGTACATCTTGTTGCTCCCAGGATGAATACTCAACTTAGTGCGATGCGCCTGAGACAAAATCTCCTCTCGCAACTCTTCATCCTGCGGAATCACAAGACTACCAGACAAACACAGAAAGCCATCTAACTGATAATGAAATCCAGACGAGCTACCCTCGTTAGCTAGATGAGCTAAATGCTGGGTCTTTGAATCAGACATCTGAGCATCTCGAATCCGTGAATACAAAGCTGGCTCAGATAATATCGCAAACATCTGGATACTCTGCATACCTTTCTTATGCTTGAAGTTATATCCTGAAGTACAACAGTCACTGATCGCACTAGACATCGAACAAGTCTGAAGTGCGGATAGTCGCACCTTGTGACTCAAAGCATCAGCAGTGAGATTAGCAACTCCCGGATGGTACTTAATCTCGCAATCATAGTCCTTAAGCAAGTCCATCCAACGTCTCTGCCTCATGTTCAACTCCGCCTGAGTGAACAAATACTTGAGACTCTTATGGTCGGTGAAGATCTCAAATTTTTTGCCATACAGATAATGACTTGTTGACTTCGGATAGGGGTGATTGGAGCTTCCGATCCTGATCGGAGCTTCCGATCCTGTTCGGAGCTTCCGAACTCACCTTCGGAGCTTTTGAACTCTTCTCAAGAATAATGATTAATTTCTTAATTACTGATTTTGGTTACGGGCTACTACATTCTCCCCCACTTAAGATATTTTGCCCTCGAAATCAGATCTTAAGTACTGAATGTAATACAGAAATCAGATACATTCTTTATTCCAGTTAAACGCTTACAGAGTTTACAACTGAATACAACTTAAGAATGAAATCAAAACAACTCAGGATGGTCTTCACGCATCCTGTCCTCAAGCTCCCAAGTAGCTTCCTCAGTGCCTCCGCATTGCCACTGAACTAAAACCAGAGAAATGACTTTGTTCCGCAAAACCTTATCTTTATAATCCAGGATACGAATAGGTTTCTCAACATAAGTCAAATCCTTGCTTACGTGAACCTCAGACCGCCGCAGAATATGAGACTCATCCGCCACATACCGTCGCAACCGTGATACGTGGAAAACGTCGTGAATACTGGAAAGATGTGGTGGCAAAGCTAGTCGATAAGCCAAATCGCCAATGCTCTCAAAGATCTCAAACGGACCGATAAACCTGGGAGACAACTTGCCCTTAAGACCAAATCTGAGAATCTTGCAGAAAGGTGACACTCTCAAAAACACTTTCTCCCCGACATCGAACTGCAAAGGCCTACGCTTAGTGTTAGCATAGCTGGCCTGACGATCCTATGCAGTCTTAATCCGTTTCTTGATCTGATCAACAATGTCTATCGCCTGTTGGATAAACTCCGATTTCTCAGCCTGTCTCTCCCCCACTTCTTCGCTGAAGAGTGGAGTACGACAACATCACCCGTACAACGCCTCAAAAGGTGCCATCCCAATACTAGTATGATAGCTGTTGTTGTACGTGAACTCAATCAATGGCAAATGATCCTGCCAGGCTGAACAAAAATCCATGACGCACACTCTAAGCATATCCTCCAAAGTACGGATAGTGCGCTCTGACTGACCATCAGTCTCCGGATGATAGGCAGTACTCAAACTGAGAGTAGTACCCATCGCATGCTGAACACTCCCCCATAATCTAGAAGTAAACCTGGGGTCTCGATCGCTGACAATGCTCATAGGCACTCCATGAAGTCGAACGATCTCTTGAATGTACAATCGAGCCATACGATCCACATTGTACTCCCGGCTATAGGAAATGAAATGCATTGACTTGGTGAGTCGGTCCACCACAACCCAGATAGCATCACAGTTCCTCGGGGATACCGGCAAATGGGTCACAAAGTCCATTGTGATAAACTCCCATTTCCATTTAGGAATAGACAGACTGTGAAGCAATCCTCCAGGTCGTCGGTGCTCTGCCTTGACCTGTTGACACACCAAACATCTCAAAACGAACTGATAAACGCTATGTTTCATTCCCTTCCACCAGAAACGAGTACGTAGATCCTTGTACATCTTGTTGCTCCCAGGATGAATACTCAACTTAGTGCGATGCGCCTGAGACAAAATCTCCTCTCGCAACTCTTCATCCTGCGGAATCACAAGACTACCAGACAAACACAGAAAGCCATCTAACTGATAATGAAATCCAGACGAGCTACCCTCGTTAGCTAGATGAGCTAAATGCTGGGTCTTTGAATCAGAGATCTGAGCATCTCGAATCCGTGAATACAAAGCTGGCTCAGATAATATCGCAAACATCTGGATACTCTGCATACCTTTCTTATGCTTGAAGTTATATCCTGAAGTACAACAGTCACTGATCGCACTAGACATCGAACAAGTCTGAAGTGCGGATAGTCGCACCTTGCGACTCAAAGCATCAGCAGTGAGATTAGCAACTCCCGGATGGTACTTAATCTCGCAATCATAGTCCTTAAGCAAGTCCATCCAACGTCTCTGCCTCATGTTCAACTCCACCTGAGTGAACAAATACTTGAGACTCTTATGGTCGGTGAAGATCTCAAATTTTTTGCCATACAGATAATGACTTGTTGACTTCGGATAGGGGTGATTGGAGCTTCCAATCCTGATCGGAGCTTCCGATCCTGCATCGGAGCTTCCGATCCTGTTCGCTTGAGCAGGCTGAAGCTCCCGTAACTCTCAGCCGATTGAAATTTATGTGTGTTTGAAAGTGCAGCGCTTGTTCCTCCAATCCGCAATTCGAGAAACAAAACAATAAAGAATTCATTCACTGTTGGGTGCGATCATACCAGCCCTAATGCATCGGATCCCATCAGAACTCCGAACTTAAATGTGCTTGGGCGAGAGCAGTACTAGGATGGGTGACCCCTTGGGCAGTCCTCGTGTTGCCCCCTTTTTTCATTTATTTCTTTTTTTATTTCTCGTATTTCTTGTTCCTCTGATTCCTCGCCGTCCTATTCCCGACTCGATCACTCCAATCCGCGGATAGAAAATATGCAATAGACTAAATCACATGATGTGGACGTGCGATTTGGGTGACTCGGGCCGCTTCGGTGGGTCCCAGCGCGCCGTAATGGAAAAATAACCCGAAATACCATCTCCGGGTTGGATTTTGTACGTCTCCGTCTATTATACCGAGATGCGCGCTATATGTATCGAGACGAGCTTCGCGTTAGCAGGCTGAAGCTCCCGTAACTCTCAGCCGATCGAAAGTTCTGTCCGTTGGAAAGGGCAGCTCCTGTTCCTCCGATTCACAATTCGAGAGACAAAACAATAAAAAATTAATTCACTGTTGGATGCGATCATACCAACACTAATGCATCGGATCCCATCAAAACTCCGAAGTTATGCGTGCTTGGGCGAGATCAGTACTAGGATGGGTAACCCCCTGGAAAGTCCTCGTGTTGCACCCCTTTTTCATTAATTTGTTTTTTTATTACTCGTACTTATTGTTCCTCCGATTCCTCCTCGTCCTATTCCCGACTCTTTCTGTCCAATCCGCGGATAGAAAAGATGCAATAGAATGAATCACACGACGTGGACGTGCGATGAGGGTGACGCGGGCCGCTTCGGTGGGTCCCAGCATGCCCTACGGGAAAAATTACCCGAAAGACAATCTACGGGTTGAAATTTTTGCGTCTTCATCTCTTAGACTGAGATGCGCACTAGGTATCGAGACAAGCTTCGCGTGAGCACGGTGAAGCTCCCGTAACTCTCAACCGATCGAAAGTTATGTCTGTTTGAAAGTGCAGCGTCTGTTCCTCCGATCCGCAATTCGAGAGACAAAACAACAAAGAATTCATTCACTATTGGGTACGATCATACCAACACTAATGCACCGAATCCCATCAGAACTTCGAAGTTAAGCGTGCTTGGGCGAGATCAGTACTAGGATGGGTGACCCCTTGGGAAGTCCTCGTGTTGCACCCCTTTTTCATTAATTTTTTTTTTTATTACTCGTACTTATCGTTTCTCCGATTCCTCGCCGTCCTATTCCCGACTCTATAAGTCCAATCCGCGGATAGAAAAGATGCAATAGACTGAATCACACGACGTGGACGTGCGATCTGGGTGACGCAGGCCGCTTCGGTGGGTCCCAGAGCACCCTACGGAAAAATGATCCGAAAGACCATCTCCGGGTTGGAATTTTTTGCGTCTCCATCTCTTAGAACGAGATGCGCGCTGTAGGTATCGAGATGAGCTTCGCGTGAGCAGGTTGAAGCTCCCGTAACGCTCAGCCGATCGAAAGTTATGTCCGTTCGAAAGTGCAGCGCCTGTTCCTTCGATCCGCAATTCGAGAGACAAAACAACAAAGAATTCATTCACTGTTGGGTGCGATCTTACCAACACTAATGCACCGGATCCCATCATAACTCCGAAGTTAAGCGTGATTGGGCAAGAGCAGTACTATGATGGGTGACCCCCTGGGATGTCCTCGTGTTGCACCCCTTTTTTCATTAATTTTTTTATTAATCGTATTTATTGTTCCTCCGATTCCTCGCCGTCCTATTCCTGACTCTTATAGTCCAATCCTCGGATAGAAAATATGCAATAGACTGAATCACACGATGTAGACGGGCGATCTGGGAGACGCGGGCCGCTTCGGTGGGTCCCAGCGCGCCCTACTGGAAAAACGACCCGAAAGACCATCTCCAGGTTGGAATTTGTGTGTCTCCGTCTCTTAGAACGAGATGCGTGCTATGGTTATCGAGACGAGATTCGCGTGAGCAGGTTGAAGCTCCAGTAACTCTCAGTCGATCAAAAGTTATGTCCGTTTAAAAGTGTAGCGCCTGTTCCTACGATCCGCAATTCGAGAGATAAAACAACAAAGAATTCATTCACTGTTGGGTGCGATCATACCAGCATTAATGCACCCAATTCCATCAGAACTCCGAAGTTAAGAGTGCTTGGGCGAGAGCAGTACTAGAATGGGTGACCCCTTGGGAAGTCCTCGTGTTGCACCCCTTTTTCATTAATTTCTTTTTTTATTACTCGTACTTCTTGTTCCTCCGATTCCTTGCCGTCCTATTCCCAACTCTTACAGTCCAATCCTCGGATAGAAAAGATGCAATAGACTTAATCATACGACGTGGACGTGCGATGTGAGTGACGCGGGCCGGTTCGGTGGGTCCCAGCGGGCCCTATGGGAAAAATGACCCGAAAGACCATCTCTGAGTTGGAATTTGTGTGTCTCCGTCTCTTAGACCGGGATGCGCACTATAGGTATCGAGACGAGCTTTGCATGAGCTGGGTGAAGCTCCCGTAACTCTCAGCCGATCGAAAGTTATGTCCGTTTGAAAGTGCAACGGCTGTTCTGGGAAGTCATCGTGTTGCACCCCTTTTTCATTAATTTCTTTTTTTTATTACTCGTACTTCTTGTTCCTCCGATTCCTCTCCGTCCTATTCCCAACGCTTACAGTCCAATCCTCGGATAGAAAAGATGCAATAGACTGAATCACATGACGTGGACGTGCGATGTGGGTGACGCGGGCCGCTTAGGTGGGTCCCAGCGTGCCCTACGGGAAAAACGACCAAAAGGACCATCTCCAGGTTGGAATTTGTGCGTCTCCGTCTATTTGACCGGGATGCGCACTATAGGTAATGAGACGAGCTTCGCGTGAGCAGGGAGAAGCTTCCGTAACTCTCAGCCGATCGAAAGTTATGTCCGTTTGAAAGTGCAGCGCCAGTTCCTCCGATACGCAATTCGAGAGACAAAACAACAAAGAATTCATTCACTGTTGGGTGTGATCATACCAGCACTAATGCACCGGATCCCATCAGAACTCCGAAGTTAAGCATGCTTGGGCGAGAGCAGTACTATGTTGGGTGACCCCCTAGGAAGTCCTCTTGTTGCACCCCTTTTCATTAATTTCTTTTTTTTATTACTTGTACTTCTTGTTCCTCCGATTCCTCTCCGTCCTATTCCCGACTCTTACAGTCCAATCCTCGGATATAAAAGATGCAATAGACTGAATCACACGACGTGGACGTGCGATCTGGGAGATGCGGGCCGCTTCGGGGGGTCCCAGCGCGCCCTACGGGAAAAACGATCCAAAAGACCATCTTCGGGTTGGAATTTGTGCGTCTCCGTCTCTTTGACCGAGATGTGTGCTATAGGTATCGAGATGAGCTTCGTATGAGCAGGCTGAAGCTCCCGTAACTCTCAGCCGATCGAAAGTTATGTGCGTTTGAATGTGCAGCGCTTGTTCCTCCGATCCGCAATTCGAGAGACAAAACAATAAAGAATTCATTCACTGTTGGGTGTGATCATACCTGAACTAATGCATCGGATACCATCAGAACTCCGAACTTTAGCGTTCTTGGGCGAGAGCAGTACTAGGATAGGTGACCCCCTGGGAAGTCCTCGTGTTGCACCCATTTTTCATTTATTTCTTTTTTTATTACTCGTACTTCTTGTTCCTTCGATTTCTCGCCATCCTATTCCCGACTCTTTCAATACAATATGCGGATATAAAATATGAAAATACTGAATCACACAATGTGGACGTGCGATCTATGTGATGCGGGCCGCTTTGGTGGGTCCCAGCGTGCCCTACGGGAAAAACGACCGGAAATACCATCTATGGGTTGGAATTTGTACGACTTCGTCTCTTATACCGAGATGCGCGCTATAGGTATCGAGACGATATTCGCGTGAGCAGGCTGAAGCTCCCGTAACTCTCAGCCGATCGAAAGTTATGCCTGTTTGAAAAGGCAGCGCCAATTCCTCCGATCCGCAATTCGAGAGACAAAACAATAAAGAATTCATTCACTGTTGGGAGCGATCATACCAGAACTATTGCATCGGATCCCATCAGAACTATGAAGTTATGTTTGCTTGGGCGAGAGCAGTACTAGGATGGGTGACCCCCTGGGAAGTCCTCGTGTTCCACCCCTTTTTCATTAATTTCTTTTTTTATTACTCGTACTTATTGTTCCTCCGATTCATCGTCATCCTATTCCCGACCCTTTTAGTCCAATCCGCGGATATAAAAGATGCAATAGACTGAATCACATGACGTGGACGTGCAATGTGAGTGACGCGGGCCGCTTTGGTGGGTCCCAGCACGCCTTACGGGAAAAATGACCCAATAGAAAATCTACAGGTTGGAATTTGTGCGTCTTCGTCTGTTAGACCGAGATGTGCGTTATATGTATCGAGACGAGCTTTGAGTGAGCAGGGTGAAGCTCCCGTAACTCTAAGCCGATCGAAAATTATGTCCGTTTGAAAGTGCAGCGCCTGTTCCTCCGATCCGCAATTCGAGAGGCAAAACAACAAAGAATTCATTCACTGTTGGATACGATCATACCAGCACTAATGCACTGGATCCCATCAGAACTCCGAAGTTAAGCGTTCTTGGGCGAGAGCAGTACTAGGATGGGTGACCCCTTGGGAAGTCCTCGTGTTGCACCCCTTTATCATTAATTTCTTTTTTTTATTACTCGAACTTCTTTTTCCTCCGATTTCTCGCCGTCCTATTCCCGACTCTTTCAGTCTAATCTTTGGATAGAAAAGATGCAATAGACTAAATCACACGACGTGGATGTGCGATCTGGGTGACGCGGGCCGATTCGGTATGTCCCAGCGCGCCCTACGGGAAAAACGAACCGAAATACCATCCCCGGGTTGGAATTTGAGCGTCTCCGTCTCTTAGACCAAGATGTGCGCTGTAGGTATCGAGACGAGCTTCGCGTGAGACGTGCGATCTGGGTGATGCGGGCCGCTTTGGTGGGTCCCAGCGCGCCCTATGGGAAAAATGACCTGAAAGACCATCTCCGGGTTAGAATTTCAGATTCTCCGTCTCTTAGACTAAGATGCACGTTGTAGGTATCAGGTCGAGCTTTGCGTTTGAAAGTGCAGCGCCTGTTCCTCCGATCCGCAATTCGAGAAACAAAACCATGAAGATTTCATTCACTGTTGGGTGCGATCATACCAGCACTATTGCATCGGATCCCATCAGAACTCCGAATTAAAGCATGCTTGGGCGAGATCTGTACTAGGATGGGTGACCACCTGGGAAGTCCTCGTGTTGCACCCTTTTTAATTAATTTCTTTTTTATTACTCGTACTTCTTGTTCTTCCGATTCTTCTCCGTCCTATTCCCGACTCTTTCAGTCCAATCCACGGATAGAAATGATGCAATAGACTGAATCACATGATGTGGACGTGCGATCTGGGTGACGCGGGCCACTTCAGTGGGTCCCAGCGCGCCCTACGGGAAAAACGACCCGAAAGACCATCTCCGGGTTGGAATTTGTGCGTCTCCATCTCTTAGCCCGAGATGCGCGTTGTAGGTATCGAGAAGAGCTTCGCGTGAGCCCCGTAACTCTCAGCCGATCAAAAGTTATGTCCGTTTGAAAGTGCAGCCCCTGTTCCTTCAATCCGCAATTCGAGAGACAAAACAACAAAGAATTTCCTCCTGGGAAGTCCTCGTGTTGCACCCCTTTTTCATTAATTTCTATTTTTATTACTCGTACTTCTTGATCCTCCGATTCCTTGCCGTCCTATTTTCCTGACTCTTTCAGTCCAATCCGCGGATAGAAAAGATGCAATAGACTGAATTACACGATGTGGACGTGCGATCTGGGTGACGCGGGCTGCATCGGTGGGTCCCAGCGCGCCCTACGGGAAAAACGACCCAAAAGACCATCTTCGGGTTGAAATTTGTGCGTCTTCGTCTCTTAGACTGAGATGCGTGCTATAGATATCGAGACGAGCTTCGCATGAGCATGCTGAACCTCCCGTAACTCTCAGCCGATCGAAAGTTATGTCCGTTTGAAAGTGAAGCGTCTGTTAATCCGATCCGCAATTCGAGATACAAAGCAACAAAGAATTCATTCTTCGTCGGGTGCGATCATACCAGCACTAATGAACCGGATCCCATCAGAACTCCGAAGTTAAGCGCGCTTGGGCAAGAGCAGTACTAGGATGGGTGACCCCTTGGGAAGTCCTCTTGTTGCACCCCTTTTTCATTAATTTCTTTTTTATTACTCGTACTTTTTGTTCCTCCGATTCCTCGCCTTCCTATTCCCGACTCTTACAGTCCAATCCTCGGATAGAAAAGATGCAATAGACTTAATCACATGACGTAGACGTGCGATCTGGGTGATGGGGGCGCTTCGGTGGGTCCCAGCGCGCCCTACGGGAAAAACGACCCGAAATACCATCTCCGGGTTGGAATTTGTGCGTCTCCGTCTCTTAGACCGAGATGCGCGATGTAGGTATCAAAACGAGTTTCACGTGAGCAGGCTGAAGCTCCCGTAACTCTCAGCCGATCGAAAGTTATGTTCGTTTGAAAGTGCACCGCCTGTGCCTCCGATCCGTAATTCGAGAGACAAAATAACAAAGAATTCATTCACTTTTGTGTGCGATCATACCAGCACTAATGCACCATATCCCTTCAGAACTTCGAAGTTAAGCGTGCTTGGGCGAGAGCAGTATTAGGATGGGTGACCCCCTGGGAAGTCCTCGTGTTGCACCCCTTTTTTATTAATTTATTTTTTTATTACTTGTACTTCTTGTTCCTCCGATTCCTCGCCGTCCTATTTCCGACTCTTTCAGTCCAATCCACGGATAGAAATGATGTAATAGACTGAATCATATGATGTGGACGTGCGATCTAGGTGACGCGGGCCGCTTCGGTGGGTCCCAGCACACCCTACGGGAAAAATGCCCCGAAAGACCATCTCCGTTTTGGAATTTGAGCGTCTCCGTCTCTTTAACCGAGAGACGCAGTATAGGTATCGAGTGGAGCTTTGCGTAAGCAGGCTGAAGCTCCAGTAACTCTCATCCGATCGAAAGTTATGTCCGTTTGAAACTGCAGCTCCTGTTCCTCCGATCCGCAATTCGAGAGAAAAAAAAAGAATTCCTTCACTGTTGGGTGCGATCATACCAGCACTAATGCATCGGATCCCATCAGAACTCCGAAGTTATGCGTGCTTGGGCAAGAGCAGTACTAGGATGGGTGACCCCTGGGAAGTCCTCGTGTTGCACCCATTTTTTTATTAGTTTCTTTTTTTCTTACTCGTACATCTTGTTCTTTCGATTCCTCTCCGTCCTATTTACGACTCTTTCAGTCCAATTCACGGATATAAAAGATGCAATAGACTGAATCACACGACGTGAACGTGCGATCTGAGTGACACGGGCCACTTCAGTGGGTCCCAGCATGCCCTACGGGAAAAATGCCCCTAAAGACCATCTTCGGGTTTGAATTTGAGTTTCTTCGTCTCTTAGACTGAGATACACGCCATAGGTATCGAGAAGAGCTTCGCGTGAGCAGGCTGAAGCTCCCGGAACTCTCAGCAGATCGAAAGTTATGTCCGTTTGAAATTGCAGCTCTTGTTCCTCCGATCCGCAATTCGAGAGACAAAATAATAAAGAATTCATTCACTGTTGGGTGCGATCATACCAGCACTAATGCACCGGATCACATCAAAACTCCGAAGTTAACCGTGCTTGGGCGAGAGCAGTACTAGGATGGGTGACCCCTCGGGAAGTCCTTGTGTTGCACCCCTTTTTCATAAATTTCTTTTTTTCTTACTCGTATTTGAATTTGAGCTTCTCCGTCTCTTAGACTGACATACGCGTTGTAGGTATCGAGAAGAGCTTCGCGTGAGCAAACTGAAGCTCCCGTAACTCTCAGCAGATCGAAAGTTATGTCCGTTTGAAACTGCAGCTCCTTTTCCTTCGATCCGCAATTCGAGAGACAAAACAATAAAATATTCATTCATTGTTGGGTGCGATCATTCCAGCACTAATGCACCGGATCCCATCAGAACTCCGAAGATAAGCGTGCTTGGGCGAGAGCAGTACTAGGATGGGTGACCCCCTGGGAAGTCCTCGTGTTGCATCCCTTTTTCATTAATTTCTTTTTTTCTTACTCGTACTTCTAATTCTTCCGATTCCTCTCCGTCCTATTTCTGACTCTTTCAGTCCAATCCGCGGATAGAAAAGATGCAATAGACTGAATCATACGATGTGAACGTGCGATCTGGGTGATGCGGGCCGCTTCGTTGGGTCCCAGCGTGACATATGGGAAAAATGCCCCGAAAGACCATCTCCGTTTTGGAATTTGAGCGTCTCCATCTCTTTAACCTAGATACGCACTATAGGTATCGAGTGGAGCTTCGCGTGAGCAGGCTGAAGCTCCAGTAACTCTCAGCCGATCGAAAGTTATGTCCGTTTGAAACTGCAGCTCCTGTTCCTCCGATCCGAAATTCGAGAGACAAAAAAATAAAGAATTCATTCACTATTGGGTGCGATCATACCAGCCCTAATGCACCGGATCCCATCAGAACTCCGAAGTTATGCGTGCTTGGGCAAGAGCAGTACTAGGATGGGTGACCTCCTGGGAAGTCCTCGTGTTGCACCCCTTTTTTAATTAGTTTCTTTTTTTCTTACTCGTACATCTTGTTCTTCCGATTCCTCTCAGTCCTATTTCCGACTCTTTCAGTCCAATCCACGGAAAGAAAATATGCAATAGACTGAATCACACGACATGAACGTGCGATCTGGGTGACACGGGCCACTTCGGTGGGTCCCTGCGCGCCCTATGAGAAAAATGCCCCCAAAGACCATCTCCGAGTTTGAATTTGAGCTTCTCCGTCTCTTAGACCGAGATACGCGCTGTAGGTATCGAGAAGAGCTTCGCGTGAGCAGGCTGAAGCTCCCGTAACTCTCAGCAGATCGAAAGTTATGTCTGTTTGAAACTGCAGCTCCTATTCCTCCGATCCGCAATTCGAGAGACAAAAAAATAAAGAATTAATTCACTATTGGGTGCGATCATACCAGTACTAATGCACCGGATCCCATCAGAACATCGAAGTTAAGCGTGCTTGGGTGAGAGCAGTACTAGGATGGGTGACCCCTTCGGAAGTCCTCGTGTTGCATCCCTTTTTCATTAATTTTTTTTTTCTTACTCGTACTTCTTGTTTTTCGATTCCTCGCCGTCCTATTTCCGACTCTTTCAGTCCAATCCGCGGATAGAAAAGATGCAATAGACTTAATCACACGACGTGAACGTGCGATCTGGGTGACGCAGGCTGCTTCAGTGGGTCCCAGTGCGCCCTATGGAAAAAACGCCCCGAAAGACCATCTCCGGGTTGTAATTTGATCGTCTCCGTCTCTTAGACCGAGATTTTTGCTGTAGGTATCGAGAGGAGCTTCGAGTGAACAGGTTGAAGCTCCCGTAACTCTTAGTCGATCGAAAGTTATGTCTGTTTGAAACTGCAGCTCCTGTTCCTCCGATCCGCAATTCGAGAGACAAAAGAATATAAATTAATTCATTATTGGGTGCGATCATACCAGCACTAATGCACCGGATCACATCAGAACTCCGAAGTTATGCGTGCTTGGGCGAGAGCAGTACTAGGATGGGTGACCCCTTGTGAAGTCCTCGTGTTGCACTCTTTTTTTCATTAATTTTTTTTTTCTTACTCGTACTTCTTGTTCTTTCGATTCCTCGCCGTCCTATTTCCGACTCTTGCAGTCCAATCCGCGGATAGAAAAGATGCAATAAACTTAATCATACGATGTGAACGTGCGATCTGGGTGACGCGGGTCGCTTCGGTGGGTCCCAGTGCGACATACGGGAAAAATGCCCCGAAAGACCATATCCATTTTGGAATTTGAGCGTCTCCATCTCTTTAACCGAGATACGCAATATAGGTATCGAGTGGAGCTTCGCGTGAGCAGGCTGAAACTCCAGTAACTCTCAGCCGATCGAAAGTTATGTTCGTTTGAAACTGCAGCTCCTGTTCCTCCGATCCGCAATTCGAGAGACAAAAAAATAAAGAATTCATTTACTGTTGGGTGCGATCATACCAGCACTAATGCACCGGATCCCATCAGAACTCCGAAGTTATGCGCGCTTGGGCAAGAGCAGTACTGGGATGGGTGACCCCCTGGGAAGTCCTCGTGTTGCACCCTTTTTTTTATTAGTTTCTTTTTTTCTTACTCGTACATCTTGTTCTTCCGATTCCTCTCCGTCCTATTTCCGACTCTTTCAGTCCAATCCGCGGATAGAAAAGATGCAATAGACTGAATCACAGGACGTGAACGTGCGATCTGGGTGACGCGGGCCACTTCGGTGGGTCCCAGCACGCCTTACGGGAAAAATGCCCCCAAAGACAATCTCCGGGTTTGAATTTGAGCTTCTCCATCTCTTAGACCGACATACGCGTTGTAGGTATCGAGAAGAGATTCGCGTGAGAAAGCTGAAGCTCCCGTAACTTTCATCAGATCGAAAGTTATGTCCGTTTGAAACTGCAGCTCTTGTTCCTCCGATTCGCAATTCGAGAAACAAAACAATAAAAATTCATTCACTATTGGGTGCGATCATACCAGCACTAATGCACCGGATCCCATCAGAACTCCGAAGTTAAGCGTACTTGGGCGAGAGCAGTACTAGGATAGGTGACCCCCTGGGAAGTCCTCGTGTTGCACCCCATTTTTAATTAATTTCTTTTTTTCTTACTCGTACTTCTTGTTCTTTCGATTCCTTGCCATCCTATTTCCGACTCTTGCAGTCCAATCCGCGGATAGAAAAGATGCAATAAACTTAATCATACGATGTGAACGTGCGATCTGGGTGACGCGGGCCGCTTCGATGGGTCCCAACGCGACATACGGGAAAAATGCCCCGAAAGACCATCTCCATTTTGGAATTTGAGCGTCTCCGTCTCTTTAACCGAGATATGCACTATAGTTATCAAGTGGTACTTCGCGTGAGCAGGCTGAAGCTCCAGTAACACTCAGCCGATCGAAAGTTATGTCCGTTTGAAACTGCAGCTCCTGTTCCTCCGATCCGCAATTCGAGAGACAAAAAAATAAAGAATTCATTCACTGTTGAGTGCGATCATACCAGCACTAATGCACCGGATCCCATTAGAACTCCAAAGTTATGCGTGCTTGGCAAGAGCAGTATTAGGATGGGTGACCCCCTGGGAAGTCTTCGTGTTGCACCCTTTTTTTTATTAGTTTCTTTTTTTCTTACTCGTACATCTTGTTCTTCCGATTCCTCTCCATCCTATTTCCGACTCTTTCAGTCCAATCCGCAGATAGAAAAGATGCAACAGACTGAATCACAAGACGTGAATGTCTGATCTGGGTGACTCGGGCCACTTCGGTGTGTCCCAGCATGCCCTACGGGAAAAATGCCCCAAAGACAATCTCCGGGTTTGAATTTGAGCTTCTCCGTCTCTTAGACTGACATACGCGTTGTAGGTATCGAGAAGAGCTTCGCGTGAGCAAGCTGAAGCTCCCGTAACTCTCAGCAGATCGAAAGTTATGTCCGTTTGAAACTGAAGCTCCTTTTCCTTCGATCCGCAATTCGAGAGACAAAACAATAAAATATTCATTCATTGTTGGGTGCGATCATACCAGCACTAATGCACCGGATCCCATCAGAACTCCGAAGATAAGCGTGCTTGGGCGAGAGCCGTACTAGGATGGGTGACCCCCTGGGAAGTCCTCGTGTTGCATCCCTTTTTCATTAATTTCTTTTTTTCTTACTCGTACTTCTAATTCTTCCGATTCCTCTCCGTCCTATTTCTGACTCTTTCAGTCCAATCCGCGGATAGAAAAGATGCAATAGACTGAATCATACGATGTGAACGTGCGATCTGGGTGATGCGGGCCGCTTCGTTGGGTCCCAGCATGACATATGGGAAAAATGCCCCGAATGACCATCTCCGTTTTGGAATTTGAGCGTCTCCATCTCTTTAACCTAGATACGCACTATAGGTATCGAGTGGAGCTTCGCGTGAGAAGGCTGAAGCTCCAGTAACTCTCAGCCGATCGAAAGTTATGTCCGTTTGAAACTGCAGCTCCTGTTCCTCCGATCCGAAATTCGAGAGACAAAAAAATAAAGAATTCATTCACTATTGGGTGCGATCATACCAGCCCTAATGCACCGGATCCCATCAGAACTCCGAAGTTATGCGTGCTTGGGCAAGAGCAGTACTAGGATGGGTGACCTCCTGGGAAGTCCTCGTGTTGCACCCCTTTTTTAATTAGTTTCTTTTTTTCTTACTCGTACATCTTGTTCTTCCGATTCCTCTCCATCCTATTTTCGACTCTTTCAGTCCAATCCACGGAAAGAAAAGATGCAATAGACTGAATCACACGACATGAACGTGCGATCTGGGTGACATGGGCCACTTCGGTGGGTCCCAGCGCGCCTTATGAGAAAAATGCCCCCAAAGACCATTTCCGGGTTTGAATTTGAGCTTCTCCGTCTCTTAGACCGAGATACGCGCTGTAGGTATCGAGAAGAGCTTCGCGTGAGCAGGCTGAAGCTCCCGTAACTCTCAGCAGATCGAAAGTTATGTCCGTTTGAAACTGCAGCTCCTATTCCTCCGATCCGCAATTCGAGAGACAAAAAAATAAAGAATTAATTCACTATTGGGTGCGATCATACCAGTACTAATGCACCGGATCCCATCAGAACATCGAAGTTAAGCGTGCTTGGGTGAGAGCAGTACTAGGATGGGTGACACCTTGGGAAGTCCTCGTGTTGCATCCCTTTTTAATTAATTTTTTTTTTCTTACTCGTATTTCTTGTTTTTCCGATTCCTCGCCGTCCTATTTCCGAATCTTTCAGTCCAATCCGCGGATAGAAAAGATGCAATAGACTTAATCACACGACGTGAACGTGCGATCTGGGTGACGTAGGCTGCTTCAGTGGGTCCCAGAGCACTATGGAAAAAACGCCCCGAAAGACCATCTCCGGGTTGTAATTTGATCGTCTCCGTCTCTTAGACCAAGATACTTGCAGTAGGTATCGAGAGGAGCTTCGAGTGAACAGGCTAAAGCTCCCGTAACTCTTAGTCGATCGAAAGTTATGTCTGTTTGAAACTGCAGCTCCTGTTCCTCCGATCCGCAATTCGAGAGACAAAACAATATAAATTAATTCATTATTGGGTGCGATCATACCAGCACTAATGCACCGGATCACATCAGAACTCCGAAGTTATGCGTGCTTGGGCGAGAGCAGTACTAGGATGGGTGACCCCTTGTGAAGTCCTCGTGTTGCACTCTTTTTTTCATTAATTTTTTTTTTCTTACTCGTACTTCTTGTACTTTCGATTCCTCGCCGTCCTATTTCCGACTCTTACAGTCCAATCCGCGGATAGAAAAGATGCAATAAACTTAATCATACGATGTGAACGTGCGATCTGGGTGACGCGGGTCGCTTCGGTGGGTCTCAGCGCGACATACGGGAAAAATGCCCCGAAAGACCATATCCATTTTGGAATTTGAGCGTCTTCGTCTCTTTAACCGAGATACGCAATATAGGTATCGAGTGGAGCTTCGCGTGAGCAGGCTGAAGCTCCAGTAACTCTCAGCCGATCGAAAGTTATGTTCGTTTGAAACTGCAGCTCCTGTTCCTCCGATCCGCAATTCGAGAGACAAAAAAATAAAGAATTCATTTACTGTTGGGTGCAATCATACTAGCACTAATGCACCGGATCCCATCAGAACTCCGAAGTTATGCGCGCTTGGGCAAGAGCAGTACTAGGATGGGTGACCCCCTGGGAAGTCCTCGTGTTGCACCCTTTTTTTTATTAGTTTCTTTTTTTCTTACTCGTACATCTTGTTATTCCGATTCCTCTCCGTCCTATTTCCGACTCTTTCAGTCCAATCCGCGGATAGAAAAGATCCAATAGACTGAATCACAGGACGTGAACGTGCGATCTGGGTGACGCGGGCCACTTCGATGGGTCCCAGCACGCCTTACGAGAAAAATGCCCCCAAAGACAATCTCCGGGTTTGAAATTGAGCTTCTCCATCTCTTAGACCGACATACGCATTGTAGGTATCGAGAAGAGCTTCGCGTGAGCAAGCTGAAGCTCCCGTAACTTTCATCATATCGAAAGTTATGTCCGTTTGAAACTGCAGCTCCTTTTCCTCCGATCCGCAATTCGAGAGACAAAATAATAAAATATTCATTCATTGTTGGGTGCTATCATACCAGCACTAATGCACCGGATCCCATCAGAACTCCGAAGATAAGCGTGCTTGGGTGAGAGCAGTACTAGGATGGTTGACCCCCTGGGAAGTCCTCGTGTTGCAACCCTTTTTCATTAATTTCTTTTTTTCTTACTCGTACTTCTAATTCTTCCGATTCCTCTCCGTCTTATTTCCGACTCTTTCAGTCCAATCCGCGGATAGAAAAGATGCAATATACTGAATCACATGACGTGAACGTGCGATCTGGGTGACGCGGGCCACTTCGGTGGGTCCCAGCGCGCCATACGGGAAAAATGCCCCGAAAGACCATCTCTATTTTGGAATTTGAGCGTCTCCATCTCTTTAACCGAGATACACAATATAGGTATCGAGTGGAGCTTCGCGTGAGCAGGCTGAAGCTCCAGTAACTCTCAGCCGATCGAAAGTTATGTCCGTTTGAAACTGCAGCTCCTGTTCCTCCGATCCGCAATTCGAGAGACAAAAAAATAAAGAATTCATTCACTGTTAGGTTCGATCATACCAGCACTAATGCACCGGATCCAGTCAGAACTCCGAAGTTATGCGTGCTTGGGCAAGAGCAGTACTAGGATGGGTGACCCCCTGGGAAGTCCTCGTGGTGCACCCTTTTTTTTATTAGTTTCTTTTTTTCTTACTCGTACATATTGTTCTTCCGATTCCTCTCCGTCCTATTTCCGACTCTTTCAGTCCAATCCGCGGATAGAAAAGATGCAATAGACTGAATCACAGGATGTGAACGTCCGATCTGGGTGACGCGGGCCACTTCGGTGGGTCCCAGCACGCCTTACGGGAAAAATGCCCCCAAAGACAATCTTCGGGTTTGAATTTGAGCTTCTCCATCTCTTAGACCGACATACGCGTTGTAGGTATCGAGAAGAGCTTAGCGTGAGCAAGCTGAAGCTCTCGTAACTCTCAGCAGATCGAAAGTTATGTCCATTTGAATCTGCAGCTCCTTTTCCTCCGATCCACAATTCAAGAGACAAAACAATAAAATATTCATTCACTGTTGGGTGCGATCATACCAGCACTAATGCATCGGATCCCATCAAAACTTCGAAGTTAAGTGTGCTTGGGCGACAGCAGTACTAGGATGGGTGACCCCCTGGGAAGTCCTCGTGTTGCACCCATTTTTTAATTAGTTTCTTTTTTTCTTACTCGTACATCTTGTTCTTCCGATTCCTCTCCGTCCTATTTTCGACTCTTTCAGTCCAATCCACGGAAAGAAAAGATGCAATAGACTGAATCACACGACATGAACGTGCGATCTGGGTGACGCGGGCCACTTCGGTGGGTCTCAGTGCGCCCTATGAGAAAAATGCCCCCAAAGACCATCTCCGGGTTTGAATTTGAGCTTCTCCTTCTCTTAGACCGAGATACGCGCTGTAGGTATCGAGAAGAGCTTCGCGTGAGCAGGCTGAAGCTCCCGTAACTCTTAGCAGATCCAAAGTTATGTCCGTTTGAAACTGCAGCTCCTATTCCTCCGATCCGCAATTCGAGAGACAAAAAAATAAAGAATTCATTCACTATTAGGTGCGATCATACCAGTACTAATGCACCGGATCCCATCAGAACTTCGAAGTTAAGCGTGCTTAGGCGAGAGCAGTACTAGGATGGGTGACCCCTTGGAAGTCTTCGTGTTGCATCCCTTTTTCATTAATTTTTTTTCTTACTCGTACTTCTTGTTTTTCCGATTCCTCGCCGTCCTATTTCCGACTCTTTCAGTCCAATCCGCGGATAGAAAAGATGCAATAGACTTAATCACACGACGTGAACGTGCGATCTGGGTGACGCAGGCCGCTTCAGTTGGTCCCAGTGGGCCCTATGGGAAAAACGCCCCGAAAGACCATCTTCGGGTTGTAATTTGATCGTCTCCATCTCTTAGACCGAGATACTTGCTGTAGGTATCGAGAGGAGCTTCGAGTGAACAGGCTGAAGCTCCCGTAACTCTTAGCCGATCGAAAGTTATGTCCGTTTGAAACTACAGCTCCTGTTCCTCCGATCCGCAATTCGAGAGACAAAACAATATAAATTAATTCATTATTGGGTGCGATCATACCAGCACTAATGCACCAGATCCCATCAGAACTCCGAAGTTATGCGTGCTTGGGCGAGAGCAGTACTAGGATGGGTGACCCCTTGGGAAGTCCTCGTGTTGCACTCTTTTTTTCATTAATTTCTTTTTTTCTTACTCGTACTTCTTGTTCTTTCGATTCCTCGCCGTCCTATTTCCGACTCTTGCAGTCCAATCCGCGGATAGAAAAGATGCAATAAACTTAATCATACGATGTGAACGTGCGATCTGGGCGACGCGGGCCACTTCGGTGGGTCCCAGCGCAACATACGAGAAAAATGCCCCGAAAGACCATCTCCATTTTGGAATTTGAGCATCTCCGTCTCTTTAACCAAGATACGCAATATAGGTATCGAGTGGAGCTTCGCGTGAGCAGGCTGAAGCTCTAGTAACTCTCAGCCGATCGAAAGTTATGTCCGTTTGAAACTGCAGCTCCTGTTCCTCCGATCCGCAATTCGAGAGACAAAAAAATAAAAAATTCATTCACTGTTGGGTGCGATCATACCAGCACTAATGCACCGGATCCCATCAGAACTCCGATGTTATGCGTGCTTGGGCAAGAGCAGTACTAGGATGGGTGACCCCCTTGGAAGTCCTCGTGTTGCACCCTTTTTTTTATTAGTTTCTTTTTTTCTTAATCGTACATCTTGTTCTTCCGATTCCTCTCCATCCTATTTCCGACTCTTTCAGTCCAATCCGCGGATAGAAAAGATGCAATAGACTGAATCACAGGACGTGAACGTGCGATCTGGGTGACGCGGGCCACTTCGGTGGGTCCCAGCACGCCCTACGGGAAAAATGCCCCCAAAGACAATCTACGGGTTTGAATTTGAGCTTCTCCGTCTCTTAGACCGACATACGCGTTGTAGGTATCGAGAAGAGCTTCGCGTGAGCAGCTCCCGTAACTTTCAGCAGATCGAAAGTTATGTCCATTTGAAACTGCAGCTCCTTTTCCTCCGATCCGCAATTCGAGAAACAAAACAATAAAATTTTCATTCATTGTTGGGTGCGATCATACCAGCACTAATTCACCGGATCCCATCAGAACTCTGAAGTTAACCGTGCTTGGGCGAGAGCCGTACTAGGATGGGTGACCCCCTGGGAAGTCCTCGTGTTGCATCCCTTTTTCATTAATTTCTTTTTTTCTTACTCGTACTTCTAATTCTTCCGATTCCTCTCCGTCCTATTTCTGACTCTTTCAGTCCAATCCGCGGATAGAAAAGATGCAATAGACTGAATCATACGATGTGAACGTGCGATCTGGGTGATGCGGGCCGCTTCGTTGGGTCCCAGCATGACATATGGGAAAAATGCCCCGAAAGACCATCTCCGTTTTGGAATTTGAGCGTCTCCATCTCTTTAACCTAGATACGCACTATAGGTATCGAGTGGAGCTTCGCGTGAGCAGGCTGAAGCTCCAGTAACTCTCAGCCGATCGAAAGTTATGTCCGTTTGAAACTGCAGCTCCTGTTCCTCCGATCCGAAATTCGAGAGACAAAAAAATAAAGAATTCATTCACTATTGGGTGCGATCATACCAGCCCTAATGCACCGGATCCCATCAGAACTCCGAAGTTATGCGTGCTTGGGCAAGAGCAGTACTAGGATGGGTGACCTCCTGGGAAGTCCTCGTGTTGCACCCCTTTTTTAATTAGTTTCTTTTTTTCTTACTCGTACATCTTGTTCTTCCGATTCCTCTCCATCCTATTTCCGACTCTTTCAGTCCAATCCACGGAAAGAAAAGATGCAATAGACTGAATCACACGACATGAACGTGCGATCTGGGTGACATGGGCCACTTCGGTGGGTCCCAGCGCGCCTTATGAGAAAAATGCCCCCAAAGACCATCTCCGGGTTTGAATTTGAGCTTCTCCGTCTCTTAGACCAAGATACGCGCTGTAAGTATCGAGAAGAGCTTCGCGTGAGCAGGCTGAAGCTCCCGTAACTCTCAACAGATCGAAAGTTATGTCCGTTTGAAACTGCAGCTCCTATTCCTCCGATCCGCAATTCGAGAGACAAAAAAATAAAGAATTAATTCACTATTGGGTGCGATCATACCAGTACTAATGCACCGGATTCCATCAGAACATCGAAGTTAAGCGTGCTTGGGTGAGAGCAGTACTAGGATGGGTGACCCCTTGGGAAGTCCTCGTGTTGCATCCCTTTTTCATTAATTTTTTTTTCTTACTCGTACTTGTTTTTCCGATTCCTCGCCGTCCTATTTCCGAATCTTTCAGTCCAATCCGCGGATAGAAAAGATGCAATAGACTTAATCACACGACGTGAACGTGCGATCTGGGTGACGCAGGCTGCTTCAGTGGGTCCCAGAGCACTATGGAAAAAACGCCCCAAAAGACCATCTCCGGGTTGTAATTTGATCGTCTCCGTCTCTTAGACCGAGATACTTGCAGTAGGTATCGAGAGGAGCTTCGAGTGAACAGGCTAAAGCTCCCGTAACTCTTAGTCGATCGAAAGTTATGTCTGTTTGAAACTGCAGCTCCTGTTCCTCCGATCCGCAATTCGAGAGACAAAACAATATAAATTAATTCATTATTGGGTGCGATCATACCAGCACTAATGCATCGGATCACATCAGAACTCCGAAGTTATGCGTGCTTGGGCGAGAGCAGTACTAGGATGGGTGACCCCTTGTGAAGTCCTCGTGTTGCACTCTTTTTTTCATTAATTTTTTTTTTCTTACTCGTACTTCTTGTTCTTTCGATTCCTCGCCGTCCTATTTCCAACTCTTACAGTCCAATCCGCGGATAGAAAAGATGCAATAAACTTAATCATACGATGTGAACGTGCGATCTGGGTGACGCGGGTCGCTTCGGTGGGTCTCAGCGCGACATACGGGAAAAATGCCCCGAAAGACCATATCCATTTTGGAATTTGAGCGTCTTCGTCTCTTTAACCGAGATACACAATATAGGTATCGAGTGGAGCTTCGCGTGAGCAGGCTGAAGCTCCAGTAACTCTCAGCCGATCGAAAGTTATGTTCGTTTGAAACTGCAGCTCCTGTTCCTCCGATCCGCAATTCGAGAGACAAAAAAATAAAGAATTCATTTACTGTTGGGTGCGATCATACCAGCACTAATGCACCGGATCCCATCAGAACTCCGAAGTTATGCGCGCTTGGGCAAGAGCAGTACTAGGATGGGTGACCCCCTGGGAAGTCCTCGTGTTGCACCCTTTTTTTTATTAGTTTCTTTTTTTCTTACTCGTACATCTTGTTATTCCGATTCCTCTCCGTCCTATTTCCGACTCTTTCAGTCCAATCCGCGGATAGAAAAGATGCAATAGACTGAATCACAGGACGTGAACGTGCGATCTGGGTGACGCGGGCCACTTCGATGGGTCCCAGCACGCCTTACGAGAAAAATGCCCCCAAAGACAATCTCCGGGTTTGAAATTGAGCTTCTCCATATCTTAGACCGACATACGCATTGTAGGTATCGAGAAGAGCTTCGCGTGAGCAAGCTGAAGCTCCCGTAACTTTCATTAAATCGAAAGTTATGTCCGTTTGAAACTGCAGCTCCTTTTCCTCCGATCCGCTATTCGAGAGACAAAATAATAAAATATTCATTCATTGTTGGGTGCTATCATACCAGCACTAATGCACCGGATCCCATCAGAACTCCGAAGATAAGCGTGCTTGGGCGAGAGCAGTACTAGGATGGTTGACCCCCTGGGAAGTCCTCGTGTTGCAACCCTTTTTCATTAATTTCTTTTTTTCTTACTCGTACTTCTAATTCTTCCGATTCCTCTCCGTCCTATTTCCGACTCTTTCAGTCCAATCCGCGGATAGAAAAGATGCAATATACTGAATTACATGACGTGAACGTGCGATCTGGGTGACGCGGGCCACTTCGGTGGGTCCCAGCGCGCCATACGGGAAAAATGCCCCGAAAGACCATCTCCATTTTGGAATTTGAGCGTCTCCATCTCTTTAACCGAGATACACAATATAGATATCGAGTGGAGCTTCGCGTGAGCAGGCTGAAGCTCCAGTAACTCTCAGCCGATCGAAAGTTATGTCCGTTTGAAACTGCAGCTCCTGTTCCTCCGATCCGCAATTCGAGAGACAAAAAAATAAAGAATTCATTCACTGTTAGGTTCGATCATACCAGCACTAATGCACCGGATCCAATCAGAACTCCGAAGTTATGCGTGCTTGGGCAAGAGCAGTACTAGGATGGGTGACCCCCTGGGAAGTCCTCGTGGTGCACCCTTTTTTTTATTAGTTTCTTTTTTTCTTACTCGTACATCTTGTTCTTCCGATTCCTCTCCGTCTTATTTCCGACTCTTTCAGTCCAATCCGCGGATAGAAAAGATGCAATAGACTGAATCACAGGATGTGAACGTCCGATCTGGGTGACGCGGGCCACTTCGGTGGGTCCCAGCACGCCTTACGGGAAAAATTCCCCCAAAGACAATCTTCGGGTTTGAATTTGAGCTTCTCCATCTCTTAGACCGACATATGCGTTGTAGGTATCGAGAAGAGCTTAGCGTGAGCAAGCTGAAGCTCCCGTAACTCTCAGCAGATCGAAAGTTATGTCCATTTGAAACTGCAGCTCCTTTTCCTCCGATCCACAATTCAAGAGACAAAACAATAAAATATTCATTCACTGTTGGGTGCGATCATACCAGCACTAATGCATCGGATCCCATCAGAACTTCGAAGTTAAGTGTGCTTGGGCGACAGCAGTACTAGGATGGGTGACCCCCTGGGAAGTCCTCGTGTTGCACCCATTTTTTAATTAGTGTCTTTTTTTCTTACTCGTACATCTTGTTCTTCCGATTCCTCTCCGTCCTATTTCCGACTCTTTCAGTCCAATCCACGGAAAGAAAAGATGCAATAGACTGAATCACACGACATGAACGTGCGATCTGGGTGACGCGGGCCACTTCGGTGGGTCTCAGCGCGCCCTATGAGAAAAATGCCCCCAAAGACCATCTCCGGGTTTGAATTTGAGCTTCTCCGTCTCTTAGACCCAGATACGCGCTGTAGGTATCGAGAAGAGCTTCGCGTGAGCAAGCTGAAGCTCCCGTAACTCTTAGCAGATCCAAAGTTATGTCCGTTTGAAACTGCAGCTCCTATTCCTCCGATCCGCAATTCGAGAGACAAAAAAATAAAGAATTCATTCACTATTGGGTGCGATCATACCAGTACTAATGCACCGGATCCCATCAGAACTTCGAAGTTAAGCGTGCTTAGGCGAGAGCAGTACTAGGATGGGTGACCCCTTGGGAAGTCTTCGTGTTGCATCCCTTTTTCATTAATTTTTTTTTCTTACTCGTACTTCTTGTTTTTCCGATTCCTCGCCGTCCTATTTCCGACTCTTTCAGTCCAATCCGCGGATAGAAAAGATGCAATAGACTTAATCACACGACGTGAACGTGCGATCTGGGTGACGCAGGCCGCTTTAGTGGGTCCCAGTGGGCCCTATGGGAAAAACGCCCCGAAAGACCATCTTCGGGTTGTAATTTGATCGTCTCCGTCTCTTAGACCGAGATACTTGCTGTAGGTATCGAGAGGAGCTTCGAGTGAACAGGCTGAAGCTCCCGTAACTCTTAGCCGATCGAAAGTTATGTCCGTTTGAAACTGCAGCTCCTGTTCCTCCGATCCGCAATTCGAGAGACAAAACAATATAAATTAATTCATTATTGGGTGCGATCATACCAGCACTAATGCACCAGATCCCATCAGAACTCCGAAGTTATGCGTGCTTGGGCGAGAGCAGTACTAGGATGGGTGACCCCTTGGGAAGTCCTCGTGTTGCACTCTTTTTTTCATTAATTTCTTTTTTTCTTACTCGTACTTCTTGTTCTTTCGATTCCTCGCCGTCCTATTTCCGACTCTTGCAGTCCAATCCGCGGATAGAAAAGTTGCAATAAACTTAATCATACGATGTGAACGTGCGATCTGGGCGACGCGGGCCACTTCGGTGGGTCCCAGCGCAACATACGAGAAAAATGCCCCGAAAGACCATCTCCATTTTGGAATTTGAGCATCTCCGTCTCTTTAACCAAGATACGCAATATAGGTATCGAGTGGAGCTTCGCGTGAGCAGGCTGAAGCTCCAGTAACTCTCAGCCGATCGAAAGTTATGTCCGTTTGAAACTGCAGCTCCTGTTCCTCCGATCCGCAATTCGAGAGACAAAAAAATAAAAAATTCATTCACTGTTGGGTGCGATCATACCAGCACTAATGCACCGGATCCCATCAGAACTCCGATGTTATGCGTGCTTGGGCAAGAGCAGTACTAGGATGGGTGACCCCCTTGGAAGTCCTCGTGTTGCACCCTTTTTTTTATTAGTTTCTTTTTTTCTTAATCGTACATCTTGTTCTTCCGATTCCTCTCCATCCTATTTCCGACTCTTTCAGTCCAATCCGCGGATAGAAAAGATGTAATAGACTGAATCACAGGACGTGAACGTGCGATCTGGGTGACGCGGGCCACTTCGGTGGGTCCCAGCACGCCCTACGGGAAAAATGCCCCCAAAGACAATCTACGGGTTTGAATTTGAGCTTCTCCGTCTCTTAGACCGACATACGCGTTGTAGGTATCGAGAAGAGTTTCGCGTGAGCAAGCTGAAGCTCCCGTAACTTTCAGCAGATCGAAAGTTATGTCCATTTGAAACTGCAGCTCCTTTTCCTCCGATCCGCAATTCGAGAGACAAAACAATAAAATTTTCATTCATTGTTGGGTGCGATCATACCAGCACTAATGCACCGGATCCCATCAGAACTCTGAAGTTAACCGTGCTTGGGCGTGAGCAGTACTTGGATGGTTGACCCCCTGGGAAGTCCTCGTGTTGCACCCCTTTTTTATTAATTAATTTTTTCTTACTCGTACTTCTAATTCTTTCGATTCCTCTTTGTCCTATTTCCGACTCTTTCAGTCCAATCCGCGGATAGAAAAGATGCAATAGACTTAATCACACGACGTGAACGTGCGATCAGGGTGACGCAGGCCACTTCAATGGGTCCCAGCGCGCCCTACGGGAAAAATGCCCCGAAAGACCATCTCCGGGTTGTAATTTGAGCGTCTCCGTCTCTTAGACCGAGATACTTGCTGTAGGTATCGTGAGGAGCTTCGTGTGAACAGGCTGAAGCTCCCGTAACTCTTAGCCGATCAAAAGTTATGTCCGTTTGAAACTGCAGCTCTTGTTCCTCCGATCCGCAATTCGAGAGACAAAACAATAAAAATTCATTCACTATTGGGTGCGATCATACCAGCACTAATGCACCGGATCCCATCAGAACTCCGAAGTTAAGCGTGCTTGGGCGAGAGCAGTACTAGGATAGGTGACCCCCTGGGAAGTCCTCGTGTTGAACCTCTTTTTTAATTAATTTCTTTTTTTCTTACTCGTACTTCTTGTTCTTTCGATTCCTCGCCGTCCTATTTCCGACTCTTGCAGTCCAATCCGCGGATAGAAAATATGAAATAAACTTAATCATACGATGTGAACGTGCGATCTGGGTGACGCTGGCCGCTTCGATGGGTCCCAGCGCGACATACGGGAAAAATGCCCCGAAAGACTATCTCCATTTTGGAATTTGAGCGTCTCCGTCTCTTTAACCGAGATATGCACTATAGGTATCGAGTGGAGCTTTGCGTGAGCAGGCTGAAGCTCCAGTAACACTCAGCCGATCGAAAGTTATGTCCGTTTGAAACTGCAGCTCCTGTTCCTCCGATCCGCAATTCGAGAGACAAAAAAATAAAGAATTCATTCACTGTTGGGTGCGATCATACCAGCACTAATGCACCGGATCCCATCAGAACTCCAAAGTTATGCGTGCTTGGCAAGAGCAGTACTAGGATGGGTGACCCCCTGGGAAGTCCTCGTGTTGCACCCTTTTTTTTATTAGTTTCTTTTTTTCTTACTCGTACATCTTGTTCTTCCGATTCCTCTCCATCCTATTTCCGACTCTTTCAGTCCAATCCGTAGATATAAAAGATGCAATAGACTAAATCACAAGACGTGAACGTCCGATCTGGGTGACTCGGGCCACTTTGGTGGGTCCCAGCATGCCCTACGGGAAAAATGCCCCCAAAGACAATCTCCGGGTTTGAATTTGAGCTTCTCCGTCTCTTAGACTGACATACGCGTTGTAGGTATCGAGAAGAGCTTCGCGTGAGCAAGCTGAAGCTCCCGTAACTCTCAGCAGATCGAAAGTTATGTCCGTTTGAAACTGCAGCTCCTTTTCCTTCGATCCGCAATTCGAGAGACAAAACAATAAAATATTCATTCATTGTTGGGTGCGATCATACCAGCACTAATGCACCGGATCCCATCAGAACTCCGAAGATAAGCGTGCTTGGGCGAGAGCAGTACTAGGATGGGTGACCCCCTGGGAAGTCCTCGTGTTGCATCCCTTTTTCATTAATTTCTTTTTTTCTTACTCGTACTTCTAATTCTTCCGATTCCTCTCCGTCCTATTTCCGACTCTTTCAGTCCAATCCACGGATAGAAAAGATGCAATAGACTGAATCATACGATGTGAACGTGCGATCTGGGTGACGCGGGCCGCTTCATTGGGTCCCAGCGTGACATATGGGAAAAATGCCCCAAAAGACCATCTCCGTTTTGGAATTTGAGCGTCTCCATCTCTTTAACCTAGATATGCACTATAGGTATCGAGTGGAGCTTCGCGTGAGCAGGCTAAAGCTCCAGTAACTCTCAGCCGATCGAAAGTTATGTCTGTTTGAAACTGCAGCTCCTGTTCCTCCGATCCGCAATTCGAGAGACAAAAAAATAAAGAATTCATTCACTATTGGGTGCGATCATACCAGCCCTAATGCACCGGATCCCATCAGAACTCCGAAGTTATGCGTTCTTGGGCAAGAGCAGTACTAGGATGGGTGACCTCCTGGAAGTCCTCGTGTTGCACCCCTTTTTTAATTAGTTTCTTTTTTTCTTACTCGTACATCTTGTTCTTCCGATTCCTCTCCGTCCTATTTCCGACTCTTTCAGTCCAATCCACGGAAATAAAAGATGCAATAGACTGAATCACACGACATGAACGTGCGATCTGGGTGACACGGGCCACTTCAGTGGGTCCCAGCGCGCCCTATGAGAAAAATGCCCCCAAAGACCATCTCCGGGTTTGAATTTGAGCTTCTCCGTCTCTTAGACCGAGATACGCGCTGTAGGTATCGAGAAGAGCTTCGCGTGAGCAGGCTGAAGCTCCCGTAACTCTCAGCAGATCGAAAGTTATGTCCGTTTGAAACTGCAGCTCCTATTCCTTTGATCCGCAATTCGAGAGACAAAAAAATAAAGAATTCATTCACTATTGGTTGCGATCATACCAGTACTAATGCACCGGATCCCATCAGAACATCGAAGTTAAGCGTGCATGGGTGAGAGCAGTACTAGGATGGGTGACCCCTTGGGAAGTCCTCGTGTTGCATCCCTTTTTCATTAATTTTTTTTTTCTTACTCGTACTTCTTGTTTTTCCGATTCCTCGCCGTCCTATTTTTGACTCTTTCAGTCCAATCCGCGGATAGAAAAGATGCAATAGACTTAATCACACGACGTGAACGTGCGATCTGGGTGACGCTAGCTGCTTCAGTGGGTCCCAGTGCGCCCTATGGGAAAAACGCCCCGAAAGACCATCTCCGAGTTGTAATTTGATCATCTCCATCTCTTAGACGGAGATACTTGCTGTAGGTATCGAGAGGAGCTTCGAGTGAACAGGCTGAAGCTCCCGTAACTCTTAGTCGATCGAAAGTTATGTCTGTTTGAAACTGCAGCTCCTGTTCCTCCGATCCGCAATTCGAGAGACAAAACAATATAAATTAATTCATTATTGGGTGCGATCATACTAGCACTAATGCACCGGATCACATCAGAACTCCGAAGTTATGCGTGCTTGGGCGAGAGCAGTACTAGGATGGGTGACCCCTTGGGAAGTCCTCGTGTTGCACTCTTTTTTTCATTAATTTCTTTTTTTCTTACTCGTACTTCTTGTTCTTTCGATTCCTCACCGTCCTATTTCTGACTCTTGCAGTCCAATCCGCGGATAGAAAAGATGCAATAAACTTAATCATACGATGTGAACGTGCGATCTGGGTGACGCGGGCCGCGTCGATGGGTCCCAGCGCGACATACGGGAAAAATGCCCCGAAAGACCATATCCATTTTGGAATTTGAGCGTCTTTGTCTCTTTAACCGAGATACGCAATATAGGTATCGAGTGGAGCTTCGCGTGAGCAGGCTGAAGCTCCAGTAACTCTCAGTCGATCGAAAGTTATGTTCGTTTGAAACTGCAGCTCCTGTTCCTCCGATCCGCAATTCGAGAGACAAAAATATAAAGAATTCATTTACTGTTGGGTGCGATCATACCAGCACTATGCACCGGATCCCATCAGAACTCCGAAGTTATGCGTGCTTGGGCAAGAGCAGTACTAGGATGGGTGACCCCCTGGGAAGTCCTTGTGTTGCACCCTTTTTTTTATTAGTTTCTTTTTTTCTTACTCGTACATCTTGTTCTTCCGATTCCTCTCCGTCCTATTTCCGACTCTTTCAGTCCAATCCACGGATATAAAAGATGCAATAGACTGAATCACAGGACGTGAACATGCGATCTGGGTGACGCGGGCCACTTCGGTGGGTCCCAGCACGCCCTACGGGAAAATTGCCCCCAAAGACAATCTACGGGTTTGAATTTGAGCTTCTCCGTCTCTTAGACTGACATACGCGTTGTAGGTATCGAGAAGAGCTTCGCGTGAGCAAGCTGAAGCTCCCGTAACTTTCAGCAGATCGAAAGTTATGTCCGTTTAAAACTGCAGCTCCTTTTCCTCCGATCCGCAATTCGAGAGACAAAACAATAAAATATTCATTCATTATTGGGTGCGATCATACCAGCACTCATGCACCGGATCCCATCAGAACTCTGATGTTAATCGTTCTTGGGCGAGAGCAGTACTTGGATGGGTGACCCCCTGGGAGTCCTCGTGTTGCACCCTTTTTTCATTAATTTCTTTTTTTCTTACTCGTACTTCTAATTCTTTCGATTCCTCTCCGTCCTATTTCCGACTCTTTCAGTCCAATCCGCGGATAGAAAAGATGCAATATACTGAATCACATGACGTGAACGTGCGATCTGGGTGACGCGGGCCACTTCGGTGGGTCCCAGCGCGCCATACGGGAAAAATGGCCCAAAAGACCATCTCCGTTTTGGAATTTGAGCGTCTCCTTTTCCTCTGATCCGCAATTCGAAAGTTATGTCCGTTTGAAACTGCAGATCTTGTTCCTCCGATCCGCAATTCGAGAGACAAAAAAATAAAGAATTCATTCACTGTTAGGTTCGATCATACCAGCACTAATGCACCAGATCCAATTAGAACTCCGAAGTTGTGCGTGCTTGGGCAAAAGCAGTACTAGGATGGGTGACCCCCTGGGAAGTCCTCATGGTGCACCCTTTTTTTATTAGTTTCTGTTTTTCTTACTCGTATATCTTGTTCTTCCGCTTCCTCTCCGTCCTATTTCCGACTCTTTCAGTCCAATCCGCGGATAGAAAAGATGCAATAGACTGAATCACAGGACGTGAACGTGCGATCTGGGTGATGCGGGCCACTTCGGTGGGTCCCAGCACGCCTTACGGGAAAAATTCCCCCAAAGACAATCTTCGGGTTTGAATTTGAGCTTCTCCATCTCTTAGACCGACATACGCGTTGTAGGTATCGAGAAGAGCTTAGCGTGACCAAGCTGAAGCTCCCGTAAGTCTCAGCAGATTGAAAGTTATGTCCATTTGAAACTGCAGCTCCTTTTCCTCCGATCCACAATTCAAGAGACAAAACAATAAAATATTCATTCACTGTTGAGTGCGATCATACCAGCACTAATGCATCGGATCCCATCAGAACTCCGAAGTTAAGTGTGCTTGGGCGACAGCAGTACTAGGATGGGTGACCCCCTGGGAAGTCCTCGTGTTGCACTCGTTTTCCATTAATTTCTTTTTTTCTTACTCGTACTTCTAATTCTTCCGATTCCTCTCCGTCCTATTTCCGACTCTTTCAGTCCAATCCACGGATAGAAAAGATGCAATAGACTGAATCACACGACGTGAACATGCAATCTGGGTGACGCGGGCCACTTCGGTGGGTCCCAGCACGCCCTACGGGAAAAATTCCCCCAAAGACCATCTCCAGGTTTGAATATGAGCTTCTCCGTCTCTTAGACCGAGATACGCGCTGTAGGTATTACGAAGAGCTTCGCGTGAGCAGGATGAAGCTCCCGTAACTCTCAGCAGATCGAAAGTTATGTCCGTTTGAAACTGCAGCTCCTGTTCCTCCGATCCGCAATTCGAGAGACAAAAAAATAAAGAATTCATTCATTGTTGGGTGCGATCATACCAGTACTAATGCACCGGATCCCATAAGAACTTCGAAGTTAAGCGTGCTCGGGCGAGAGCAGTACTAGGATGGGTGACCCCTTGGGAAGTCCTCGTGTTGCACCCGTTTTTCATTAATTTCTTTTTTTCTTACTCGTACTTCTAATTCTTCCGATTTCTCTCCGTCCTATTTCCGACTCTTTCAGTCCAATCCACGGATAGAAAAGATGCAATAGACTGAATCACACGACGTGAACGTGCAATCTAGGTGACGCGGGCCACTTCGGTGGGTCCCAGCACGCCCTACAGGAAAAATGCCCCCAAAGACCATCTCCGGGTTTGAATTTGAGCTTCTCCGTCTCTTAGACTGAGATACGCGCTGTAGGTATCGAGAGGAGCTTCGTGTGAACAGGCTGAAGCTCCCGTAACTCTTAGCCGATCGAAAGTTATGTCCGTTTGAAACTGCAGCTCCTGTTCCTATGATCCGCAATTCGAGAAAAAAAACAATAAAAATTCATTCACTATTGGGTGCGATCATACCAGCACTAATGCACAAGATCCCATCAGAACTCCGAAGTTAAGCGTGCTTGGGCGAGAGCAGTACTAGGATTGATGACCCTCTGGGAAGTCCTCGTGTTGCACCACTTTTTCATTAATTTCTTTTTTTCTTACTCGTACTTCTTGTTTTTCTGATTCCTCAACGTCCTATTTCCGACTCTTTCAGTCCAATCCGCGGATAGAAAAGATGCAGTAGACTTAATCACACGACGTGAACGTGCGATCTGGGTGACGCAGGCCGCTTCAGTGGGCCAAGCGCGCCCTACGGGAAAAACGCCCCGAAAGACCATCTCCGGGTTGTAATTTGAGCGTCTCCGTCTCTTAGACCGAGATAATTGCTGTAGGTATCGAGAGGAGCTTCGTGTGAAAAGGCTAAAGCTCCCGTAACTCTTAGCCGATCGAAAGTTATGTCCGTTTGAAACTGCAGCTCCTGTTTCTCCGATCCGCAATTCGAGAGACAAAACAATAAAAATTTATTCACTATTGGGTGCGATCATACCAGCACTAATGCACTGGATCCCGTCAAAACTCCGAAGTTAAGCGTGCTTGGGCGTGAACAGTACTAGGATGGGGGACCCCCTGGGAAGTCCTCGTGTTGCACCCCTTTTTTTATTAATTTTTTTTTCTTACTCGTACTTCTTGTTCTTTCGATTCCTCTCCGTCCTATTTCCGACTCTTGCAGTCCAATCCGCGGATAGAAAAGATGCAATAAACTTAATCATACGATGTGAATGTGCGATCTGGGTGATGCGGGCCGCTTCGGTGGGTCCCAGCGCGACATACGGGAAAAATGCCCCAAAAGACAATCTCCGTTTTGGAATTTGAGCGTCTCCGTCTCTTTAACCAAGATACGTACTATAGGTATCGAGTGGAGCTTCGCGTGAGCAGGCTGAAGCTCCAGTAACTCTCAGCCGATCGAAAGTTATGTCCGTTTAAAACTGCAGCTCCTGTTCCTCTGATCCGCAATTCGAGAGACAAAAAAATAAAGAATTCATTCACTGTTGGGTGCGATCATACCAGCAGTAATGCACCGGATCCCATCAGAACTCCGAAGTTATGCGTGCTTGGGCAAGAGCAGTACTAGGATGGGTGACCCCCTGGGAAGTCCTCGTGTTGCACCCTTTTTTTTATTAGTTTCTTTTTTTCTTACTCGTACATCTTGTTCTTCCGATTCCTCTCCATCCTATTTCCGACTCTTTCAGTCCAATCCACGGATATAAAAGATGCAATAGACTGAATCACAGGACGTGAACATGCGATCTAGGTGACGCGGGCCACTTCGGTGGGTCCCAGCACGCCCTACGGGAAAATTGCCCCCAAAGACAATCTACGGGTTTGAATTTGAGCTTCTCCGTCTCTTAGACTGACATACGCGTTGTAGGTATCGAGAAGAGCTTCGCGTGAGCAAGCTGAAGCTCCCGTAACTTTCAGCAGATAGAAAGTTATGTCCGTTTAAAACTGCAGCTCCTTTTCCTCCGATCCGCAATTCGAGAGACAAAACAATAAAATATTCATTCATTATTGGGTGCGATCATACCAGCACTAATGCACCGGATCCCATCAGAACTCTGATGTTAATCGTGCTTGGGCGAGAGCAGTACTTGGATGGGTGACCCCCTGGGAGTCCTCGTGTTGCACCCTTTTTTCATTAATTTCTTTTTTTCTTACTCGTACTTCTAATTCTTTCGATTCCTCTCCGTCCTATTTCCGACTCTTTCAGTCCAATCCGCGGATAGAAAAGATGCAATATACTGAATCACATGACGTGAACGTGCGATCTGGGTGACGCGGGCCACTTCGGTGGGTCCCAGCGCGCCATACGGGAAAAATGCCCCGAAAGACCATCTCTGTTTTGGAATTTGAGCGTCTCCTTTTCCTCCGATCCGCAATTCGAAAGTTATGTCCGTTTGAAAATGCAGCTCCTGTTCCTCCGATCCGCAATTCGAGAGACAAAAAAATAAAGAATTCATTCACTGTTAGGTTCGATCATACCAGCACTAATGCACCAGATCCAATTAGAACTCCGAAGTTATGCGTGCTTGGGCAAAAGCAGTACTAGGATGGGTGACCCCCTGGGAAGTCCTAATGGTGCACCCTTTTTTTTATTAGTTTCTGTTTTTCTTACTCGTATATCTTGTTCTTCCGCTTCCTCTCCGTCCTATTTCCGACTCTTTCAGTCCAATCCGCGGAGAGAAAAGATGCAATAGACTGAATCACAGGACGTGAACGTGCGATCTGGGTGATGCGGGCCACTTCGGTGGGTCCCAGAACGCCTTACGGGAAAAATTCCCCCAAAGACAATCTCCGGGTTTGAATTTGAGCTTCTCCATCTCTTAGACCGACATACGCGTTGTAGGTATCGAGAAGAGCTTAGCGTGAGCAAGCTGAAGCTCCCGTAACTCTCAGCAGATTGAAAGTTATGTTCATTTGAAACTGCAGCTCCTTTTCCTCCGATCCACAATTCAAGAGACAAAACAATAAAATATTCATTCACTGTTGAGTGCGATTATACCAGCACAAATGCATCGGATCCCATCAGAACTCCGAAGTTAAGTGTGCTTGGGCGACAGCAGTACTAGGATGGGTGACCCCCTGGGAAGTCCTCGTGTTGCACCCGTTTTCCATTAATTTCTTTTTTTCTTACTCGTACTTCTAATTCTTCGGATTCCTCTCCGTCCTATTTCCGACTCTTTCAGTCCAATCCACGGATAGAAAAGATGCAATAGACTGAATCACACGACGTGAACATGCAATCTGGGTGACGCGGGCCACTTCGGTGGGTCCCAGCACGCCCTACGGGAAAAATGCCCCCAAAGACCATCTCCAGGTTTGAATATGAGCTTCTCCGTCTCTTAGACCGAGATACGCGCTGTAGGTATGAAGAAGAGCTTCGCGTGAGCAGGATGAAGCTCCCGTAACTCTCAGCAGATCGAAAGTTATGTCCGTTTGAAACTGCAGCTCCTGTTCCTCCGATCCGCAATTCGAGAGACAAAAAAATAAAGAATTCATTCATTGTTCGGTGCGATCATACCAGTACTAATGCACCGGAACCCATGAGAACTTCGAAGTTAAGCGTGCTCGGGGGAGAGCAGTACTAGGATGGGTGACCCCCTGGGAAGTCCTCGTGTTGCACCCGTTTTTCATTAATTTCTTTTTTTTTCTTACTCGTACTTCTAATTCTTCCGATTTCTCTCCGTCCTATTTCCGACTCTTTCAGTCCAATCCACGGATAGAAAAGATGCAATAGACTGAATCACACGACGTGAACGTGCAATCTAGGTGACGCGGGCCACTTCTGTGGGTCCCAGCACGCCCTACAGGAAAAATGCCCCCAAAGACCATCTCCGGGTTTGAATTTGAGCTTCTCCGTCTCTTAGACTGAGATACGCGCTGTAGGTATCGAGAGGAGCTTCGTGTGAACAGGCTGAAGCTCCCGTAACTCTTAGCCGATCGAAAGTTATGTCCGTTTGAAACTGCAGCTCCTGTTCCTACGATCCGCAATTCGAGAGAAAAAACAATAAAAATTCATTCACTATTGGGTGCGATCATACCAGCACTAATGCACAAGATCTCATCAGAACTCCGAAGTTAAGCGTGCTTGGGCGAGAGCAGTACTAGGATTGATGACCCTCTGGGAAGTCCTCGTGTTGCACCACTTTTTCATTAATTTCTTTTTTTCTTACTCGTACTTCTTGTTTTTCTGATTCCTCACCGTCCTATTTCCGACTCTTTCAGTTCAATCCGCGGATAGAAAAGATGCAGTAGACTTAATCACACGACGTGAACGTGCGATCTGGGTGACGCAGGCCGCTTCAGTGGGCCAAGCGCGCCCTACGGGAAAAACGCCCCGAAAGACCATCTCCGGGTTGTAATTTGAGCGTCTCCGTCTCTTAGACCGAGATAATTGCTGTAGGTATCGAGAGGAGCTTCGTGTGAAAAGGCTAAAGCTCCCGTAACTCTTAGCCGATCGAAAGTTATGTCCGTTTGAAACTGCAGCTCCTGTTTCTCCGATCCGCAATTCGAGAGACAAAACAATAAAAATTTATTCACTATTGGGTGCGATCATACCAGCACTAATGCACCGGATCCCGTCAAAACTCCGAAGTTAAGCGTGCTTGGGCGTGAACAGTACTAGGATGGGGGACCCCCTGGGAAGTCCTCGTGTTGCACCCCTTTTTTTATTAATTTTTTTTTTCTTACTCGTACTTCTTGTTCTTTCGATTCCTCTCCGTCCTATTTCCGACTCTTGCAGTCCAATCCGCGGATAGAAAAGATGCAATAAACTTAATCATACGATGTGAATGTGCGATCTGGGTGATGCGGGCCGCTTCGGTGGGTCCCAGCGCGACATACGGGAAAAATGCCCCAAAAGACAATCTCCGTTTTGGAATTTGAGCGTCTCCGTCTCTTTAACAAAGATACGTACTATAGGTATCGAGTGGAGTTCGCGTGAGCAGGCTGAAGCTCCAGTAACTCTCAGCCGATCGAAAGTTATGTCCGTTTGAAACTGCAGCTCCTGTTCCTCTGATCCGCAATTCGAGAGACAAAAAAATAAAGAATTCATTCACTGTTGGGTGCGATCATACCAGCACTAATGCACCGGATCCCATCAGAACTCCGAAGTTATGCGTGCTTGGGCAAGAACAGTACTAGGATGGGTGACCCCCTGGGAAGTCCTCGTGTTGCACCCTTTTTTTAATTAGTTTTTGGGTAGAAAAGATGATCGTGAACTAGAAAAGATGTTTCACTCCGAAGTTAAGCGTGCTTGGGCGTGAACAGTACTAGGATGGGGGACCCCCTGGGAAGTCCTCGTGTTGCACCCCTTTTTTTATTAATTTCTTTTTTTCTTACTCGTACTTCTTGTTCTTTCGATTCCTCGCCGTCCTATTTCCGACTCTTTCAGTCCAATCCGTGGATAGAAAAGATGCAATGGACTTAATCACACGACGTGAACGTGCGATCTGGGTGACGCAGGCCGCTTCAATGGGTCCCAGCGCGCCCTACGGGAAAAACTCTCCGAAAGACCATCTCCGGGTTGTAATTTGAGCATCTCCGTCTCTTAGACCGAGATACTTGCTGTAGGTATCAAGAGGAGATTCGCGTGAGCAGGCTGAAGCTCTCGTAACTCTTAGCCGATCGAAAGTTATGTCCGTTTGAAACTGCAGATCCTGTTCCTCCTATCCGCAATTCGAGAGAAAAACAATAAAGAATTCATTCACTGTTGGGTGCGATCATACCAGCACTAATGCACCGGATCCCATCAGATTTCCGAAGTTAAGCGTGCTTGGGCGAGAGCAGTACTAGGATGGGTGACCCCCTAGGAAGTCCTCGTGTTGCACCCCTTTTTTCATTAATTTATTTTTTTCTTACTCGTAATTCTAATTCTTTCGATTCCTCTCCGTCCTATTTCCGACTCTTTCAGTCCAATCTGCGGATAGAAAAGATGCAATAGACTGAATCATACGATGTGATAGTGCGATCTGGGTGACGCGGGCCGCTTCGATGGGTCCCAGCACGACATACGGGAAAAATGCTCCGAAAGACCATCTCCGTTTTGGAATTTGAGCGTCTCACTCTCTTTAACCTAGATACACACTATAGGTATCGAGTGGAGCTTCGCGTGAGCAGGCTGAAGATCCAGTAACTCTCATCCGATCTAAAGTTATGTCCGTTTGAAACTGCAGCTCCTATTCCTCCGATCCGCAATTCGAGAGACAAAAAAATAAAGAATTCATTCACTATTGGGTGCGATCATACCAGCACTAATGCACCGGATCCCATCAGAACTCCGAAGTTATGTGTGCTTGGGCAGGAGCAGTACTAGGATGGGTGACCCCCTGGAAAGTCCTTGTGTTGCACCCCTTTTTTAATTAGTTTTTTTTTCTTACTCGTACATCTTGTTCTTTCGATTCCTCTCCGTCCAATTTCCGACTCTTTCAGTCCAATCCACGGATAGAAAAGATGCAATAGACTGAATCACACGATGTGAACGTGACATCTGGGTGACGCGGGCCACTTCGGTGGGTTCCAGCACGCCCTACGGGAAAAATGCCCCCAAAGACAATCTTTGGTTTTGAATTTGAGTTTCTCCGTCTTTTAGACCGACATACGCGTTGTAGGTATCGAGAAGAGCTATGCGTGAGCAAGCTGAAGCTCCCGTAACTCTCAGCAGATCGAAAGCTATGTCCGTTTGAAACTGCAGCTCCTTTTCCTCCGATCCGCAATTCGAGAGACAAAACAATAAAATATTCATTAACTGTTGGGTGCGATCATACCAACACTAATGCACCGGATCCCATCAAAACTCCAATGTTAAGCGTGCTTGGGTGAGAGCAGTACTAGGATGGGTAACCCCCTGGGAAGTCCTCGTATTGCACCCCTTTTTCATTAATTTCTTTTTTTCTTACTCGTACTTCTAATTCTTTCGATTCCTCTCCGTCCTATTTTCGACTCTTTCAGTCCAATTCGCGGATAGAAAAGATGCAATAGACTGAATCATACGATGTGAAAGTGCGATCTAGGTGACGCGGGCCGCTTCGGTGGGTCCCAGCGCGACATACGGGAAAAATGCCCCGAAAGACCATCTCCGTTTTGGAATTTGAGCGTCTCCGTCTCTTTAACCTAGATACGCACTATATGTATCTAGTGGAGCTTCGCGTGAGCAGGCTGAAGCTCCAGTAACTCTCAGTCGATCGAAAGTTATGTCCGTTTGAAATTGCAGCTCCTGTTCCTCCGATCCGAAATTCGAGAGACAAAAAAATAAAGAATTCCTTCACTATTGGGTGTGATCATACCAGCACTAATACACCGGATCCCATCAGAACTCCGAAGTTATGCGTGCTTGGGCAAGAGCAGTACTAGGATGGGTGACCCCCTGGGAAGTCCTCGTGTTGCACCCCTTTTTTAATTAGTTTTTTTTTTCTTACTCGTACATCTTGTTCTTCCGATTCCTCTCCGTCCTATTTCCGACTCTTTCAGTCCAATCCACGGATAGAAAAGATGCAATAGACTGAATCACACGACATGAACGTGCGATCTGGGTGACGCGGGCCACTTCGGTGGGTCCCAGCGCGCCCTACGAGAAAAATGCCCCCAAAGACTATCTCCGGGTTTGAATTTGAGCTTCTCCGTCTCTTAGAACGAGATAGGCGCTGTAGGTATCGAGAAGAGCTTCGCGTGAGCAGGCTGAAGCTCCCGTAACTCTCAGCAGATCGAAAGTTATGTCCGTTTGAAACTGGAGCTCCTGTTCCTCCGATCCGCAATTTGAGAGACAAAAAAATAAAGAATTCATTCACTATTGAGTGCGATCATACCAGTACTAATGCACCGGATCCCATCAGAACTCCGAAATTATGCGTGCTTGGGCGAGAGCAGTACTAGTATGGGTGACCCCTTGGGAAGTCCTCGTGTTGCACCCCTTTTTCATTAATTTCTTTTTTTCTTACTCGTACTTCTTATTTTTCCGATTCCTCGCCGTCCTATTTCCGACTCTTTAAGTCCAATCCGCGGATAGAAAAGATGCAATAGACTTAATCACACGACGTGAACGTGCGATCTGGGTGACGCAGGCCGCTTCAGTGGGTCCCAGCGCGCCCAACGGGAAAAACGCCCCGAAAGACCATCTCCGGGTTGTAATTTGAGCGTCTCCGTCTCTTAGACCGAGATACTTGCTGTAGGTATCGAGAGGAGCTTCGTGTGAATAGGTTGAAGCTCCCGTAACTCTTAGCCGATCGAAAGTTATGTCCGTTTGAAACTGCAGCTCCTGTTCCTCCGATCCGCAATTTGAGAGACAAAACAATAAAAATTCATTCACTATTGGGTGCGATCATACCAGCACTAATGCACCGGATCCCATCAGAACTATGAAGTTAAGTGTGCTTGGGCGAGAGAAGTACTAGGATGGGTGATCCCCTGGGAAGTCCTTGTGTTGTACCCTTTTTTTCATTAATTTCTTTTTTTCTTACTCGTACTTCTTGTTCTTTCGACTCCTCGCCGTCCTATTTCTGACTCTTGCAGTCCAATCCGCGGATAGAAAAGATGCAATAAACTTAATCATACGATGTGAATGTGCGATCTGGGTGACACGGGCCGCTTCGGTGGGTCCCAGCGCGACATACGGGAAAAATACCCCGAAATATCATCTCCGTTTTGGAATTTGAGTGTCTCCATCTCTTTAACCGAGATATGCAATATAGGTATCGAGTGGAGCTTCGCGTGAGCAGGCTGAAGCTCCAGTAACTCTCAGCCGATTGAAAGTTATGTCCGTTTGAAACTGCAGCTCCTGTTCCTCCGATCCGCAATTCGAGAGACAAATAAATAAAGAATTCATTCACTGTTGGGTGCGATCATACCAGCACTAATGCACCGGATCCCATCAGAACTCCGAAGTTATGCGTGCTTGGGCAAGAGCAGTACTAGGATGGGTGACCCCCTGGGAAGTCCTCGTGTTGCACCCTTTTTTTTATTAGTTTTTTTTTTCTTACTCGTACATCTTGTTCTATCCATTCCTCTCCGTCCTATTTCCGACTCTTTCAGTCCAATCCGCGGATAGAAAAGATGCAATAGACTTAATCACAGGACGTGAACGTGCGATCTGGGTGACGCGGGCCACTTCGGTGGGTCCCAGCATGCCCTACGTGAAAAATGCCCCCAAAGACAATCTCCGGGTTTGAATTTGAGCTTCTCCGTCTCTTATACTGACATACGCATTGTAGGTATCGAGAAGAGCTTCGCGTGAGCAAGCTGAAGCTCTCGTAACTCTCAGCAGATCGAAAGTTATGTCCGTTTGAAACTGCAGCTCCTTTTCCTCCGATCCGCAATTCGAGAGACAAAACAATAAAATATTCATTCACTGTTGGGTGCGATCATACCAGCACTAATGCACCGGATCCCATCAGAACTCTGAAGTTAAGCATGTTTGGGCGAGAGCAGTACTAGGATGGGTGACCCCCTGGGAAGTCCTCGTGTTGCACCCCTTTTTCATTAATTTCTTTTTTTCTTACTCGTACTTCTAATTCTTTTGATTCCTCTCCGTCCTATTTCCGGCTCTTTCAGTCCAATCCGCGGATAAAAAAGATGCAATAGACTGAATCATACGATGTGAACGTGCGATCTGGGTGACGCAGGCCGCTTCGGTGGGTCCCAGCGTGACATACGGGAAAAATGCCCCGAAAGACCATCTCCGTTTTGGAATTTGAGCGTCTCCGTCTCTTTAACCTAGATACGCACTATAGGTATCGAGTGGAGCTTCGCGCGAGCAGGCTGAAGCTCCAGTAACTCTCAGCCAATCGAAAGTTATGTCCGTTTGAAACTGCAGCTCCTGTTTCTCCGATCCGCAATTCGAGAGACAAAAAAATAAAGAATTCATTCTTTGTTTGGTGCGATCATACCAGCACTAATGCACCGGATCCCATCAGAACTCCGAAGTTATGCGTGCTTGTGCAAGAGCATTACTAGGATGGGAGACCCCCTGGGAAGTCCTCGTGTTCCACCCTTTTTTTTATTAGTTTCTTTTTTTCTTACTCGTACATCTTGTTCTTCCGATTCCTCTCCGTCCTATTTCCGACTCTTTCAGTCCAATCCGCGGATAGAAAAGATGCAATAGACTGAATCACAGGACGTGAACGTGCGATCTGGGTGACGCGGGCCACTTCGGTGGGTCCCAGCACGCCCTACGGGAAAAATGCCCCCAAAGACAATCTCCGGGTTTGAATTTGAGCTTCTCCGTCTCTTAGACTGACATACGCGTTGTAGGTATCGATAAGAGCTTCGCGTGAGCAAGCTGAAGCTCCCGTAACTCTCAGCAGATCGAAAGTTATGTCCGTTTGAAACTGCAGCTCCTTTTCCTCCGATCCGCAATTCAAGAGACAAAACAATAAAATATTCATTCATTGTTGGGTGCGATCATACCAGCACTAATGCACCGGATCCCATCAGAACTCTGAAGTTAAGCGTGCTTGGGCGAGAGCAGTACTAGGAAGGGTGACTCCCTGGGAAGTCCTCGTGTTGCACCCCTTTTTCATTAATTTCTTTTTTTTCTTACTCGTACTTCTAATTCTTTCGATTCCTCTCCGTCCTATTTCCGACTCTTTCAGTCCAATCCGCGGATAGAAAAGATGCAATATACTGAATCACATGACGTGAACGTGCGATCTGGGTGACGCGGGCCACTTTGGTGGGTCCCAGCGTGCCCTACGGGAAAAATGTTAGAGTAGGTGCCCGTCGAGCTAATGTGTTGGCCGATGGTCCTTGAGAGAACTCTTGTATGACAATCTTTGTTTTAATAATATTTGACATTATTTAATTTGGCACATCTTTATCTTTATACCCATGCATGCTGCATAGATAAAGCCCTTGAATATACAAATAGTAGAAAGAATATGAGATGTTCATGTGATGACTATCATGAAACTCATATTTGGAATACTGTATATTCTAAACTGTTCCTAGTCGATTCAGCCGCCATAAAGAAGGACAAAGGCCGCTCGAGCTTGAGACTAGTATTTGCAATGTGAGTACCATGTTTCATTGGTAGGGGACATGGAGATGTCCAAGCATGCAAATAGGTGCTCCTTGTAGAGTGCACTGAACAACCCTCCCTAAAGGATTTTCCAAGTGGTTCTCACTTATCGAGTGGAGAAGTCCTAGTTTATGGTTGTACACCATTAGTCCTATAACCCGGGACAACATGGAGACTCTATATGCTAGTGCTTCACTTTGACTTGTTTATCGACTCATCTGGGGTCATCAGGTGGCAATGTTGGGTGTTGTGACGAAACATATAGGAGTAAATGCATTGTAGTCGGGGATTCACCGCTTACCTACGAGTATGGATATCCTATGTTATATCATGCATACATAGCTTGAAATCTCTGATCAGAGTAAGTGGTAATTAAGAAAGGAGTTTCTTGAATTACACTTTCGATGCAACTACGGCATGAAACATAGTTATCGATTCAATGACAACTCTCGATAAACCAATGGTTGTCGAATCGGTCGGGATATATGAGTTGAAGGGACCGTACTGTACGCTAACCATAATTGATTGGTTCTTGCAGGCACTTTCATTTGATACCTAGGGAGTCATGTAAGCAATGCTGCTAGATGTTTACATGACTGGTTGGGTACTATCAGACTTGAGTTTTCTGACGTTCTTATTATCAATGTGTTGATTAATAATAATGGAGCTATCTAGGGTATGCTCATATAAGGGACTTGTTGATCCTGAATCACATGGAGATGTGAACCCACTGCTAGTTGTATCAGTGAACCATTGAGGGTCACACAAGTACTAGCTTTCTAGATCCCGTTGAGATTAAAATTAGTTCATTGTGTTGAACAACTTATAAAGGAGTTTATAAGTAAAATAAATTAGAAGTTTGACTTCTAAATTGGAGAATGAATGGAATGAGTAACTTTTAATTTGTGAATGTGTTCCAAGATTAAAAGTTGACTTAAAATAATTAGTTTATGAAAATGGTGATTTTCTAAACTATTATTTTGAACTTAGTTAATTAATTCAAGTGTTGAATTAATTTAACACTAGTAGACATTTTAATGTACAAATAATTAAATTAATTCAAGTGTTGAATTAATTAAACACTATTGAGTCTAGTAGAGCTCAAATTAATATAGTGTTGTATAATTATTGATACTAGTGGACTTGAATGGGTTCAAGTTAAATTTAATTAATTGATTAAACTTAAATGGGTTTAGGTTTAATAATTAATTAAAAATAAGTTCAAATTACATTTAAATATATATATTTATATATGTATATATATATAGGCGTGTATATATATATATATATGATATATATATGTGTGTGTATGGAATTTGAAGGGTTGTAAGATGGTTTGCAATTTTTCATGCATGCCTTGCAATTTTCCATGCATGGCTTAATTGTACTCATTAATCCCTCTCCTTTAATATATTATTTGGAATAATATATACACACAATACAATTCATTCCATTCCAAGATAGTGAAGTGGCCGAACACTCCATTGCAATTTTCTCCAAATTTTTCCTTTCATTTTGAGGGAGAATTAAAATGATATCTCAATGAAAAATCCTCTAAATATTCTAGTGCATATTTAGAGTGGATTTAGATCGTCTAGTCGTGGACCTAATTCGGAGGCTCGAATAGTTGAATCCATATTGAGCAAGGAGTGCTCTTGGAAGCTTGTAGATTGAGTCTACCATTTTTCAAGAGCCTAGTTGTTTATCAACTTGGTTGGAGCCATAAATCAATCTTTGAGATTGATAGGTAAAATTCTAAACACCCTATGGTTGTTTAATATTTGAATACTACACAAGTGCTCGAATTTCTTTTATTAAAAAATTTTATATTTCCGCTGCGTTTCCGGGCACGAGTTAACCGATCCCCTTCAGTGGTATCAGAGCCTAGGTTACTCTTTTGTGTAGTATTTGTTGGATATTATGTTGAGGTCAATTTCTAACCGCATGAGAAAATCAATATTTTAACATTTAGGGAAAATTTTATAAATTATTTTTTTTTATTTTCGGGCAGCCCTTGGGCTGCCCGAAGGTGTCACGGCTGCCCCATATTTTTAATAAAAAAAATTTTTTGGCCGGAATCCGGAGACGGAGTTTCGGTGACGAATATGACGACTTGAGTTTTTCAAAAGGTGTTTTGGAATATCATGTGTCATAGGGCCTAAATTGTTAAATATATTATAGTTGATTTTTATGAAAAATTAAACTTTATAATATGTGATTTTTCTCATAAAATAAATAGTTAAAGTGTGACTTTGATTATTTATAGTAAATTGTGATTTACAAGAAATTCAATTATAAATAAATTAATTTGAAAGTAAACAAAGGTGTTTGTTTATTTTGTTAATTTATTTTATAATTGTGGTGGTTAGTGATTGGACCAAGATATATAATATTTGATCAATTAATTATTGAGATAATTAATTGATGGTGTATGATATGTGATATTGTGCTTGAAGGATGATTAAAAGCCCAATACCAATTTGCTAGGTGTATGCTAGGATATTTTGTGTTGAATGGTTGTAATAATTATCAAATTACAAAGTGGGCTTGGTTTATGGCCCGTTCCCACCCCATGAGATGTATCCCTATTTGCCATGGATATTTTCATGTAAAATATTTAATAGCGGAAGTTAAAGATTGGAAGATGGTGGGCCATGATGAATTATGAAGATTCAAGACATGTAAATATTGGAAGCTTATGTAATTGTTGCATTTGCATCCCATGCATTCCCTAGGAATTGGACCTAGGCCCGTGTTTGGCTCACACGGGCCAAATAGTTTTTGGGGCGATTAATCATCCTTATTAATTAGTATGTGCTTTATTATTTTATAATAACAAAGTTGCATGAATCCGGCAAACATACGATCAAACATGGCAATCTTTAAAATTAATGATGAGACCTTTTCAAAATTAAAAACCCTCATTTTGAATTAGATTCAAAATTTATATCAAGCCCGAAAAGGGGAATAATAAATTTGTTTATAATTTCCATGTCTTCCATGGACAATGGATGCATGACGAACGCTACCCGTATTCAATGCTCGGCTCATATTATTGGGGGGGCTTGGATGCCGGAAAGCTGTGACATCCATTGACATGGTGATGTGAACTACGTGGAACTCCCATGACTTCGGCTCATATTATTGGGGGAACTCATGGCGACCGTCCATTAAGGTTCGATATCGATGGGTAAGGCTTGACACGTAAAGATGAACGACGTCATATTATTGGGTCCTAATCAAGCGTGAGACAAAAGTTTACGTAAGGGTTGCATGGAGATGCAATTGGAAACTACCTTTTAGAAATTATGATTGGCTGATATTATTCGGGATCGTAATTGGCTAATTGGACCTTATGTACCTACTGAGGAAAGGAGTTTCCCGTTTTTACTAGAGGGTAGTAAAAATGTCAAAACAGTGGGAGTAAAAAATTTATAAAGTTAAAGTCCATACTTTATATCTTATTAAATATTTTAAAATAGTAATTGACATTTATCTGTTATTATTTTTCAGTACAAGTTTTGACAATGTCATCAATTCGCAATCCGTTGTCTGCAATACTCGACAAACATTTACTGACCGGTCCAAATTACCTCGATTGGCTAAGAAATTTGAAAATTGTCTTAAACTCGGAAAGGATTGCATACACACTTGATGAGTCGCCCCCTGATGCGGCTCCGACTGATTGTAGCCCTAAGGAGCTACAGACTTACAAGGATTGGTGTGACCATGACTTGAAAGCCAAGTGTTATATGCAGGCTTCTATGAATGATGAGCTTCAGCGACGTTTTGAGAGTGCAAATCATGCTGCTGACATTCATTTGCATCTCAAAGAACTCTTTGGTGAACAAACACGCCCACTTCGACATGCGATTGTCAAGGAGCTAATCACTTTGCGCATGCGAGATGGGGCTTCGGTCCATGAGCATGGCCTGAAGTTGATTGGGCTCGTGGAGAAACTCGTTAGCATGGATCTTGTGCTACCAACTGAGTTGACCACAGACGTGTTGCTCTTGTCACTGCCTAGCTCATTTGATCCTTTTGTGGTGAATTTCAACATGAACAGGTTAGATCCAACCCTTGAGGAGTTGGTTAACATTCTTGTTACGTTTGAATCCACAATCAAGAAAGAGAAGCCGGTTCTTTATGTGGGATCTTCATCTGGTTCAAAGAATAGACCACATGGGAAGGGAAAGAAGCGTTCCTTCCATGCTCCCAAAAAGAACGTGCCCTTGAAGAGGCAAGCTCCGAGTCCCGTTGTGGTAGCCACACCAGTTAAGGCTAACAAGACTAATGACGTCTGTCATCACTGTAAGAAACCTGGACATTGGAAGCGTAATTGCAAGGAATATCTTGACCAGAATGGTTCTGGAAAAGGTATGTTCTACATTGAAGTAAACATTTTACTTAACTCTTCTTCTTGGGTATTGGATACCGGCTGTGGCTCACATCTCTGTAATGATTTGCAGGTGATGGCAAGAAGTAGGAGACTCAGAGATGGTGAGACCTTCTTGAGGATGGGCAATGGGGCAAGAGTTGCAGCCAAAGCTATTGGAGATGTTTACTTATTGTTGGACAATGATTTTAAATTATGTTTGAGAGATGTTTTGTTTGTACTAGATTTGGTGAAAAACATTGTTTCCATTTCTATGCTTGATAAAGATGGATATTCTTGTTTATTTGGCAAAGGTGTTTGCAATATTTACAAGAATGAATGTTTAATTGGTACAGGACAATTGGAAAATGATCTCTATAATTTAAAATTAAAAGATATTCCTATGTATAATGTCCAAGAGATATCAACAACATCCAAAAGAAAACAAGATACTCTAAATCCAGCACACTTATGGCATGCTCGATTAGGTCATATATCTTTTAAAAGGATGAACAAGCTAGTGGGAGAAGGCATGTTTGATATGTCTGATATTAATTCTCTTACTACTTGTGAACCCTGTCTAAAAGGAAAGATGACCAAAATTCCCTTTAAGGGCCATGTGGAGCGAGCCAAGGGACTGTTGGATTTGATCCATACAGATGTGTGTGGTCCACTTAGCATCACCACTAAGCCCGGACATTCTTACTTCATTACCTTTACCGATGACTTCTCTAGGTATGGGTATGTGTATTTGATGAAATACAAATCTGAAGCTTTTGAAAAGTTCAAAGAATTCAGAAATGAAGTAGAAAAACAATTGGGACAAAGCATCAAGGCACTTCGATCGGATTGAGGTGGTGAATACTTGAGTACTGAATTCCAAGAGTATCTTAGGGAGAATGGGATTCTCTCACAGTGGACTCCTCCTGGTACACCTCAGTTGAATGGTGTTTCAGAACGTCGTAATTGAACTTTGATGGACATGGTTCGGTCTATGATGGGGTTCACGGAGTTGCCGCCATCCTTTTGGGGATATGCACTTGAGACAGCGGCACTGTTGTTGAACAATGTCCATTCAAAGGCAGTTGATAAGACACCATATGAGATATGGATGGGAAAATCTCCAAAGTATTCTTATCTAAGAATATGGGGATGCCCTGCTTATGTGAAGCAGATAGTGGGAGATAAATTGGATGCTCGATCCATTTTATGCTACTTCGTGGGATATCCAAGGAATTCGGTTGGATATTATTTCTATCATCCCAAAGAAACAAAGGTGTTTGTTTCTAGGAATGCAACCTTCTTGGAGAAGGAATTTCTATTGGATAGAAAATGGGAGATGATAGAACTCGAAGAAGTTCGAGAAACACCCACGATTGTGGAACCCACACCCGAACAGCCAAGAGAGGAGACACTAGCCCCTAGAAGATCCGAGAGGATCTCAAGACCACCTATGAGGTATGGTCTGCTTCTTGAAGAGGGCCAAGATGATCCTGACCATGGATGTGATCCAAGGACCTTCAAGGAAGCATTGTCTGATGCCGATTCATCCAAGTGGCTTGAAGCTATGGAATCTGAGATGAATTCCATGTATTCGAACCAAGTGTGGAATCTTGTGGATCCACCTGAAGGAATTGTTCCTATAGGGTGTAAATGGATTTACAAGAGGAAGCTTGGAAGGATGGGAAGGTTCTGACCTTCAAGGCTCGATTGGTGGCAAAAGGTTATACTCAAAGGCAAGGAGTTGACTTTGAAGAAACTTTTTCTCCAGTCGCAATGTTCAAGTCCATAAGGATATTGCTTGCCATTGCCGCATGGTATGACTATGAAATATGGCAGATGGATGTGAAGACAACTTTTCTTAATGGGGATATTAAGGAAGAAATTTACATGTCTCAACCTGAAGGGTTCACATCTATCGGAAGTGAGCATAAAGTATGAAAACTTCAGAGATCTATCTATGGTCTCAAACAGGCATCTAGGAGCTGGAACCTCAGATTTGATGGTACAATCAAAGAGTTTGGGTTTACTAAGAATCCTGAGGAACCATGTGTGTATAAGAAGGTCAGTGGGAGTTCTGTGACATTCCTGATACTTTATGTTGATGACATTCTACTCATTGGGAATGATGTAGGAATGTTGCAATCAACTAAAGTATGGTTATCGAGTAAGTTCTCGATGAAGGACTTGGGTGAAGCATCTTTTGTATTGGGAATACAAATCTATCGGGATAGATCAAAAAGATTGCTTGGTCTCACCCAGTCCACATACATTGATACCATCGTGAAGAGGTTCTCGATGGATGAGTCTAAAAGAGGACATCTACCAATGTGTCATGGCGTGTCTCTATCCAAGTCCATGTCTCCCAAAAATGATGCAGAGATAGAGACGATGACACGCATTCCATATGCATCTGCAATTGGTAGTATCATGTATGCGATGATATCTACACGTCCTGATGTGGCCTTTGCACTTAGTGTTACAAGTAGATATCAATCGAACCCTGGTCTTCCACACTGGAAAGCTGTGAAAGACATTCTCAAGTATTTGAGAAAGATTAAGAATATGTTCTTGGTTTATGGGGGTGGAGAACTAAAATTGGAAGGCTATACCGACTCTAGCTTCCAAAGCGATGTTGATGATTCGAAGTCAACTTCCGGTTTTATATTCATGCTCAATGGTGCTGCTGTTTGTTGGAAGAGTTCCAAGCAAAATAGCACTGCGGATTCAACCACTGAGGCAGAATATATTGCTGCATCCGATGCTGCAAAGGAAGCTGTTTGGATTAGGAATTTCGTTCAAGAGTTGGGCGTTATTCCTAATGGAGTTGATCCAGTCCCGGTGTACTGCGACAGCACTGGTGCAGTTGCTCAGGCAAAAAGAACCAAGGTCTCATCAGAAATCCAAACATGTACTGAGAAAATACCACATCATCCGGGAAATTGTGGAACGAGGAGATGTCTTGTTAGACAGAGTCGCCTCCGCAGATAATGTTGCTGATCCACTAACTAAGCCTTTACCAGGACCATTGTTCGAAAAGCATCGCGAATCAAGGGGTTTGAAGAATATGGGTAGTTGGCTCTAGTGCAAGTGGGAGATTGTTAGAGTAGGTGCCCGTCGAGCCAATGTGTTGGCCGATGGTCCTTGAGAGAACTCTTGTATGACAATCTTTGTTTTAATAATATTTGACATTATTTAATTTGGCACATCTTTATCTTTATACCCATGCATGCTGCATAGATAAAGCCCTTGAATATACAAATAGTAGAAAGAATATGAGATGGTCATGTGATGACTATCATGAAACTCATATTTGGAATACTGTATATTCTAAACTGTTCCTAGTCGATTCAGTCGCCATAAAGAAGGATAAAGGCCGCTCGAGCTTGAGACTAGTATTTGCGATGTGAGTACCATGTTTCATTGGTAGGGGACATGGAGATGTCCAAGCATGCAAATAGGTGCTCCTTGTAGAGTGCACTGAACAACCCTCCCTAAAGGATTTTCCAAGTGGTTCTCACTTATCGAGTGGAGAAGTCCTAGTTTATGGTTGTACACCATTAGTCCTATAACCCGGGACAACATGGAGACTCTATATGCTAGTGCTTCACTTTGACTTATTTACCGACTCATCTGGGGTCATCAGGTGGCAATGTTGGGTGTTGTGACGAAACATATAGGAGTCAATGCATTGTAGTCGGGGATTCACCGCTTACCTACGGGTATGGATATCCTATGTTATATCATGCATACGTAGCTTGAAATCTCTGATCAGAGTAAGTGGTAATTAAGAAAGGAGTTTCTTGAATTACACTTTCGATGCAACTACGGCATGAAACATAGTTATCGATTCAATGACAACTCTCGATAAACCAATGGTTGTCGAATCGGTCGGGATATATGAGTTGAAGGGACCGTACTGTACGCTAACCATAATTGATTGGTTCTTGCAGGCACTATCATTTGATACCTAGGGAGTCATGTAAGCAATGCTGCTAGATGTTTACATGACTGGTTGGGTACTATCAGACTTGAGTTTTCTGACGTTCTTATTATCAATGTGTTGATTAATAAGAATGGAGCTATATAGGGTATGCTCATATAAGGGACTTGTTGATCCTGAATCACATAGATATGTGAACCCACTGCTAGTTGTATCAGTGAACCATTGAGGGTCACACAAGTACTAGCTTTCTAGATCCCGTTGAGATTAAAATTAGTTCATTGTGTTGAACAACTTATAAAGGAGTTTATAAGTAAAATAAATTAGAAGTTTGACTTCTAAATTGGAGAATGAATGGAATGAGTAACTTTTAATTTGTGAATGTGTTCCAAGATTAAAAGTTGACTTAAAATAATTAGTTTATGAAAATGGTGATTTTCTAAACTATTATTTTGAACTTAGTTAATTAATTCAAGTGTTGAATTAATTTAACACTCGTAGACATTTTAATGTACAAATAATTAAATTAATTCAAGTGTTGAATTAATTAAACACTATTGAGTCTAGTAGAGCTCAAATTAATATAGTGTTGTATAATTATTGATACTAGTGGACTTGAATGGGTTCAAGTTAAATTTAATTAATTGATTAAACTTAAATGGGTTTAGGTTTAATAATTAATTAAAAATAAGTTCAAATTACATTTAAATATATATATTTATATATGTATATATATATAGGCGTGTATATATATATATATATGATATATATGTGTGTGTATGGAATTTGAAGGGTTGTAAGATGGTTTGCAATTTTCCATGCATGCCTTGCAATTTTCCATGCATGGCTTAATTGTACTCATTAATCCCTCTCCTTTAATATATTATTTGGAATAATATATACACACAATACAATTCATTCCATTCCAAGATAGTGAAGTGGCCGAACACTCCATTGAAATTTTCTCCAAATTTTTCCTTTCATTTTGAGGGAGAATTAAAATGATATCTCAATGAAAAATCCTCTAAATATTCTAGTGCATATTTAGAGTGGATTTAGATCGTCTAGTCGTGGACCTAATTCGGAGGCTCGAATAGTTGAATCCATATTGAGCAAGGAGTGCTCTTGGAAGCTTGTAGATTGAGTCTACCATTTTTCAAGAGCCTAGTTGTTTATCAACTTGGTTGGAGCCATAAATCAATCTTTGAGATTGATAGGTAAAATTCTAAACACCCTATGGTTGTTTAATATTTGAATACTACACAAGTGCTCGGATTTCTTTTATTAAAAAATTTTATATTTCCGCTGCGTTTCCGGGCACGAGTTAACCGATCCCCTTCAGTGGTATCAGAGCCTAGGTTACTCTTTTGTGTAGTATTTGTTGGATATTATGTTGAGGTAAATTTCTAACCGCATGAGAAAATCAATATTTGAACATTTAGGAAAAACGGTGTTCAGATCAATCAGAATTGATACCCGGTGCAGCGGAAGTTTTAAAATTTTATATGGAACGATTACATATCATGGGTATCAAAACTTTACGATTAAATTGTGCGTGTAAAAATTAAATAACAATTAAATTTTTACCTTGAATCTCGAAACGAGATTATGGACACCAACAGATAACTCTGCTCTTGTTGTATATCCCAAGAACTGATGGACGAACAATTCTTCAATCAGGTCCACGAATAGAATTCGAATCCCTCTGATAGATTGCACTAGAAAATCTATCAGAAGTTTCTACAAAGAGAATTAACGAATTTGATCCGTTAAACCAGACTGCAAATTCGAAATTCACAGGCTGGAATTTTCGAACAGAGAGAGGAGAGGGGGCAGCCACACCTAGAGAGAACAGCTAGGGTTTTCGAAAATTTTGTGACCTCTATTGTGTAATTTCTGTACTGCAATAACTTATTTATAATGTGGGCTGCTAACAGCTTAGGGCCCATTAGTCATAAGTTCAAGCCTGACAAGCAAAGCCCGCATGTTCAGAAATTAATATAAAATTCATCGTGACTCAGATTGATAAACCAATTTCACCAATGTGCACAGAAACCATTTCTGCATCTTTTAAAGTCAAGATAAATTTTCTGAATCCGAATTCAGTGATTTCCAAAAATGTCCATCACTATGTCATTTTTGGAAATCTTACTCCCTTTTCTTTTAAATAAGAAGTCCCACTTCTTTATTCACTAAATTTAACTCTTTAAATTTAATTATCTCAACGGGGATTAGAAATCCATTACTTGTGTGACCCTCAATGGTTCAGGGATACAGCTAGCCATGGGCTCACAACTCCTTGTGACTCGGAACAACAATTTCCGACTTACCCATCGAATCATGGTAAGAGCGCCTAGCAACATCGCCCCATGATTCCCTAGGTATCACTGATAGTGCCTGCAAGAACCAATAGATTTTGGTTAGCGTATAGTACGGTCCCTTCATACATATATCCCGATCGAATCAACAACCATTGGTAAATCGAGAGTCGTTCGAGATTCGATAACTATGCAATACATCTTGAAGATCAAATAGTGATATCGCATGTGCTACTAGGAAACCAAGTAACCTAAAACACATCATGTACTCTGGCCAGAGATTCCTCACACTAATATCTCCTCAGATTGCATAGGATATCCACACTCGCAAGTATGTGGTGAATCCTTGACAACAAAGCATCGACTCCTATATGTGTCGTAACTGTACCCAATCCCGACACCTAATGACCCCAATAGAGTCGGTAAACGAGTCAAAGTAAAGTACTAGCATATAGAGTCTCAATGATATTTCAAGTAGTAAGGATTAATGGTGTACAACCAAAACCGCGGACTTTATCCACTCGATAAGTGATAACCACTTGGAAAGTCCGGATAGGGTAGTTCAATCATTCATCATATGAATATCCATTTGCATGCTTTGAACATCTCTATGTTCCATACCAATGAAACGTGGTACTCGGCATCGCAAACGCTAGTCTCAATCTCGAGCGATCCTTATCCTTATTAACGGACGGCTCAATTGACTAGGAACTGTTTAGAATATACAGTGACTTTAAGATGTGTTTCATGATAGCCATCCCCATGTGCTACCACATCTTACATATACTATAGTATATTCAAGGTCTTCATCTAAACATCTTATAGTATGTCACAACATAATAATATGATAAAAGATAAAGTAAATGCCATTATAAAAGTGTAAATTATATTAAACAAAAGATTGTTTATACATAGAGTCATAAAAGCCCTTAGCCACAATTTGGCTCACTGGGCACCCACTCTTTCAATCTCCCACTTGCCCTAAAGCCAACTAGTCATACTACGTAGTCCCATTGCTTCGCGATGTTTGTCAAATAATGGTCCTGGCAAGGGCTTAGTATGACTCCAGTCCCACCATTTATCAAGTTTGGCGAACTCTTCCGGACTTATATCAGCTGGTGCTTCCTTCGGAGGAGATTTTTCTAACACGTAGAACATCTTCTCCGAGGTCAAGACAATCTTCAACTTACGGAACTATTCCATATAGTTTGCGCCAGTCAGTTTGTTTTGTTCGAGAATAGAGAATACTGGATTGTGCGAATTCATCTTAATGAAATACTGAAAAGAAACAGACAATAATTAGTGATTGTTTAATTAATTTACTATGACATAAAATAGGCGAAATTTATTTTATGAATCTCACTCCCACTATTTTAACGATTTCACTACCCTCTAGTGAAAACGGGAAACTGTTTTTCTTAGTGGGAACATGGATTCCAATTGACAAACTATGGTCCCGAATAATATCAGCCAAACATAATTTTCAAAAGGTAGAGCCCAATTGCTTCCAAAGCAACCTCCACGTTTTTACCTCATGTCCAATAAGGGCCCAATAATATGACGCCGTTTATTGTGACACGTCAAGATGACCCATCAATATTAAGTTGTGATGTACGGTCGCCATGTGGATCCCCAATAATATGAGCAAATCCCATGGGAGTTCCACCCAACTTACAACATGTGTCGATCCAATGTACAGCTTTCCGACGAACGGGCCCCCCCAATAATATGAGTCGGACCGTATCCGCGGGTAGCATCTCATACATTGATCGTTGATGGAAGGTAGGAACATTTAAACAATATTTAAATTTCCTTTATTTATCTTGATATCAATTTTAAATCATATTTAAAATGAGGGATTTTAATTTTGAAAATTTGTCTCATCATTTAAAATTTGTATGCTTGCGGGATTCATACAATTTAGTCTAAACATGCATACAACGATAATATCATATATTATATTTTAGGATGATCGATTCCATTACTAATCGACCCGTGGTTGCCAATCACGAGTCTAAGTCCAATCCTAGGTGATATGCAATTATGCAATGCAATCCTATTACATTGTGCTTCCAATTTACATTTCTTCAGTCTTTATCATTGCTTGCTGGTCCCACCTCCATCTTCAAAAACTCCCACTATTTCTAGTGAATTTACAATAAATTACTATGACAAATAAAGGGATACATTGTAGGGGTGGGAACGGGCCATAAACCAGGCCCATTAATAAAACCCAACAATCAATAATAAAGTCAAATGTAAACAACCTAACATACACCTATAATATTGGTCATGGCAATCGATCATCCTTATCCAATAATATTTAATTCAAAATTAATTTATTGGATAACATGCAATGACAATTAAATTAAAAAGGATAAAATCATATTCCATATATAAAATCTTATTTTACATACAAAATCATATTTTACCTTTTTATCAAATAAAATCATATTTTACATATAAAATCCAATTTTATACATAAAATCATATTTTACTCAATATTTCCATAAGATCATATCTTATCATCAATTGTACCAAAAATAATTAATTTCATAAAATCTGATTTAACGGATAAAATCAATAAATTTTCCAAAAATTCAAATTTATCCAAAAATCAATTTTAAAATTTTTGGACTCGAACAATTCGATCCGACGCCTCGTGGACCAATCAAAAACAATTTTCAATCGGACCAAAAATAGAATTTTAACATATTAAAATTTTAATTAAAAATAAAAATTAATTTTCTCGGGCCGCCCGGGACGATCCCGAGCAGCCCGCGCCCCAAAAGAGGCTCGGGCCGGGCAGCTCGTCGCTGCCCCTTGGGCAGCGACGATCGCTGCCCATGACAGCGCCGTCCCAAGGGCAGCGAGTCCGTCGCTGCCTAGGGCAGCGCCATGGGCAGCGATTTGATCACTGCCCAGGGCAGCGATCTGGGCAGCGACGGACTCGCTGCCCCGGGTTTGCCCATTAATTTTAAATTTTTTTAAAATCCTTTTGTTTAAAAAAAAACCAAGGCTTAAAAATTTTGTAGAATCGATTAATTTAGTCGCTTGATCTGAGCAACCTGTCTCTGATACCACTGTTGGAAAACGGTGTTCAGATCAATTAGAATTGATACCCGGTGCAGCGGAAGTTTTAAAATTTTATATGGAACGATTACATATCATGGGTATCAAAACTTTACGATTAAATTGTGCGTGTAAAAATTAAATAACAATTAAATTTTTACCTTGAATCTCGAAACGAGATTATGGACACCAACAGATAACTCTGCTCTTGTTGTATATCCCAAGAACTGATGGACGAACAGATCTTCAATCAGGTCCACGAACAGAATTCGAATCCCTCTGATAGATTGCACTAGAAAATCTATCAGAAGTTTCTACAAAGAGAATTAACGAATTTGATCCGTTAAACCAGACTGCAAATTCGAAATTCACAGGTTGGAATTATCGAACAGAGAGAGGAGAGGGGGCGGCCACACCTAGAGAGAACAACTAGGGTTTTCGAAAATTTTGTGACCTCTGTTGTCTAATTTCTGTACTGCAATAACTCATTTATAATGTGGGCTGCTAACAGCTTAGGGCCCATTAGTCATAAGTTCAAGCCTGACAAGCAAAGTCCGCATGTTCAGAAATTAATATAAAATTCATCGTGACTCAGATTGATAAACCAATTTCACCAATGTGCACAGAAACCATTTCTGCATCTTTTAAAGTCAAGATAAATTTTCTGAATCCGAATTCAGTGATTTCCAAAAATGCCCATCCCTATGTCATTTTAGGAAATCTTACTCTTCTACTCTGATATAAGAAGTCCCACTTCTTTATTCACTAAATTTAACTCTTTAAATTTAATTATCTCAACGGGGATTAAAAATCCATTACTTGTGTGACCCTCAATGGTTCAGGGATACAGCTAGCCGTGGGCTCACAACTCCTTGTGACTCGGAACAACAATTTCCAACTTGCCCATCGAATCATGGTAAGAGCGCCTAGCAACATCGCCCCATGATTTCCTAGGTATCACTGATAGTGCCTGCAAGAACCAATAGATTTTGGTTAGCGTACAGTACGGTCCCTTCATCCATATATCCCGATCGAATCAACAACCATTGGTAAATCGAGAGTCGTTTGAGATTCGATAACTATGCAATGCATCTTGAAGATCGAATAGTGACATCGCATGTGCTACTAAGAAACCATTTCTTAAAACACATCATGTACTCTGGCCAGAGATTCGTCACACTATTATCTCCTCAGATTGCATAGGATATCCACACTAGCAAGTATGTGGTGAATCCTTGACAACAAAGCATCGACTCCTATATGTGTCGTAACTGTACCCAATCCCGACACCTGATGACCCCAATAGAGTCGGTAAACGAGTTAAAGTACAGTACTAGCATATAGAGTCTCAATGATGTTTCAAGTATAAAGGACTAATGGTGTACAACCAAAACCGCGTACTTTATCCACTCGATAAGTGATAACCACTTGGAAAGTCCGGATAGGGTAGTTCGATCATTCATCGTATGAATATCCATTTGCATGCTTTAAGCATCTCTATGTTCCATACCAATGAAACGTGGTACTCGGCATTGCAAATGCTAGTCTCAATCTTGAGCGATCCTTATCCTTATTAACGGACGGCTCAATCGACTAGGAATTGTTTAGAATATACAGTGACTATAAGATGTGTTTCATGATAGCCATCCCCATGTGCCACCACATCTTACATACACTATAGTATATTCAAGGTCTTAATCTAAACATCTTATAGTATGTCACAACATAATAATATGATAAAAAATAAAGTAAATACCATTATAAAAGTGTAAATTATATTAAACAAAAGATTGTTTATACATAGAGTCATAAAAGCCCTTAGCCACAAGTTGGCTCACCGGGCACCCACTCTTTCAATCTCCCACTTGCCCTAAAGCCAACTAGTCATACTACGTAGTCCCATTGCTTCGCGATGTTTGTCAAATAATGGTCCTAGCAAGGGCTTAGTAAGTGGATCAGCGATATTGTCTGCAGAGGCCACTCTCTCGACAGTGATGTCTCCTCTTTCCACGATCTCCCGGATGATGTGGTATTTCCTCAGTACGTGTTTGGATCTTTGATGAGACCTTGGTTCCTTTGCCTGAGCAACGGCACCCGTGTTGTCACAGTACACCGGGACTGGACCAACAGCTTCAGGAATAACGCCCAACTCTTGGACGAAATTCCTCATCCAAACGGCCTCTTTAGCAGCTGATGCCGCAATGTATTCTGCCTCAGTGGTGGAATCCGCTGTGGTGTCCTGCTTGGAACTCTTCCAAGAGACAGCACCGCCATTGAGCATGAACACAAATCCAGAGGTTGACTTTGAGTCATCCACGTCACTTTGGAAGCTAGAGTCGGTATAGCCTTCAAATTTCAGTTCTCTTCCTCCATAAACCATGAATACATTCTTAGTTCTTCTCAAGTACTTAAGAATATCCTTCACGGCTTTCCAATGCATTTGACCGGGATTGGCTTGATATCTGCTCGTGACACTCAGAGCAAATGCCACATCCGGTCTGGTGGATATCATCCCATACATGATACTCCCTATGGCTGACGTATATGGTATGTGTGTCATTTTCTCTATCTCTTCGTCAGTCTTGGGACACATAGACTTGGATAGAGAGACTCCATGACACATAGGTAGATGTACTCTCTTGGACTCATCCATTGAAAACCTTTTCAATATGGTGTCGATGTAGGTTGATTGAGTGAGTCCTATCATTCTTTTAGATCTATCTCTATAGATCTGAATTCCTAGAATATAGGATGTCTCACCTAAATCCTTCATCGAGATCTACCTGATAACCATATCTTTGTTGACTGCAACATCCCTACATCATTCCCAATGAGTAAGATGTCATCAACATAAAGTACTAAGAATGTCACAACATCCTTAACTACTTTCTTGTACACGCACGGTTCCTCCAAGTTCTTAATGAAACCAAAATCCTTTATTGTTTCATCAAATTTTTGGTTCCAACTTCTTGATGCTTGTTTGAGACCATAGATTAATATCTGAAGCTTTCATACCTTATGCTCGCTTCCCATGGATGTGTATCCCTCAGGCTGCATCATATAGATCTCTTCCTTAATGTTTCCATTAAGAAATGCAGTCTTTACATCCATTTGCCATATCTCATAGTCATACCATGCTGCTATGGCAATAAGGATTCTTATGGACTTGAACATTGCGACTGGTGAAAAGGTTTCATCATAGTCACACTACAAGAAAATTGCAAAACGACAACGGATATTATCCGTTGTCGTAGGGGGGGGAAAAACCGTTGTAACTGGGGGCGTTGTAAAAAGCGTGCCCTATTACAACGGTTTATATCCGTTGTCGTAGATATCCTACCACAACGGTTTTGCAACAGTTTGTAACCGTTGTCGTAAGTCTTCAAAGACAACGGTTCTGCAACAGCGTCAATCCGTTTTCATTGACACTTTAAGACAACGGTTTTTATCCGTTGTCGTTGCTCAAATAAAAAACAAAAAAAAAATTATTTTAATATACAAATTTTCAATATTATAAATGAAACAAAATTTAAAATTTCTAAAATAAAATTTAAATAAAATTTTTCAATATTCCAAATCAATATTCTAATTCTAAATTCTAAATCAATACACACTAGAAAATATATAAATCGAGTAATGAACTAATCTATATAAATTAACTCGGAACTTTCCTATATATCGAGTTATGAACTAATCTATATAAATTAACTTGAAACACTCCTTCTAGATTATCCCCTCGTTGTAGAGTATTGTGTATGACTAATTGTTTATTATTCATTGTACTTTCCACAGCAACAAAAAGCTTTGTGGTAGTGAAAGCGGAAGGCAAAGAGCTGGAATGTGTTGGAACCATCGAACTCACAGTCTGCAATGCCTAATGTTTGTTTCGCACTTTTTCCTCGGAAGACTGTGAGGTATTTTTCGGTGCTACCCGAAACCCAGAATCTGAATTCACGATGGTTCAAATGCGGGGGCGGGTTGATTGATTTCCAGTCTGCATCAGCTAAGTACTTCAGTGATTTCAATGCTTGGAGTCTAACTTTGCCATGCTTGTCAACTGTGAGGTAGCTACCCCCATCCGAGCATTTGTCCATGTAGTTCCTAAATCTGCTTAATTTTAAGACAAGATAAAGGTTATACCTTTTGGAATTCAAACAAACTGTAGCAGAAGAAATTCGATGTTGTGTGGACGTGTACTCGACTAAAAGTCTCTAAATGTAAACGTGATGATTCGATCTTGAGTTCGTTTTTATTTGGGGCTACATGGGTTTGGCTCATAAGGGGATATACAGTACATCCATGTTTGGTACGGATCATTGGACTAATTTATCTGACAGATCACACTCAAAACATAACCAGAAACACTAACCTTAATCGAGAGATGACAAAATGGCCTCCAGATTTCAGGAAATAGGATGCATTTAGAGCTAAAATTCTTGCCTGAAAAAATTACAAGGAGCATGTATCACGGCATTATCGATGAGAACAAAACTTAGATGTCTCTTGGCACCCAACTTAATCACAACATATTAAACAGAAACTAATCAATAACACCAACTATATAGTAAAACATACACAGCTTGTTAGTCATTCGTATTACAAAGAATAAATATTGTAAACCAAGGAAACTTCAAGGGTTCAAGGGCTAAAACAAACTTAAAATCAAAGATAAGTTGCACATTACAACAGGGTCAAGTATAGAACCATAATAGTTCTCATACCCGGCTCTGTTCTGGACTTCAATAGATTGAGAGATGCTGATATATTTTGCTCCACAAGATTTCTGGTATGTTCCCTAAAGATATCTGCTGCAAGCTGGGGAAAAAAACACCTTAGGCACTATATCTATCTTCTCATTCTTATATAAACAACAGTATGGGCAGTGGCATCAACTATCTGATGGCTACATATGCTATTTGGTTCCCAGTATTTTTTTTTGTTTATTTACCTCGTCAGAAAGTCGGTACAGAAGTTGTGCTTCTCTGAGGCTGATCAACTGACTCGCATTAAGAGCTAGCAAACATAAAGACACATAAATAAGTTGCAATGTCAACCTATTGTTACCGTTAGTCAAGTGTAGAATTTAGCGACGAATTTAATAACGTAACAATTATGATAATAACAAAAGATCATATTCACATATTAGAAGTAAAATTCTGCCAGATGGAATCTACATGAATCAATCTAAGTAAAAAGACTTACATCTTAACAACATTCAGCTTAAATGCAGGACATCTAAAGTGATGCATTACCTGATTACCAGTTCAAGTCGCTTTAAGATATATCACAATGACAAAAAAATTACATTTTTCAACATACTTATTCTTGGTTATCTGTTAAAGCAGAAGCCTAAATGCAAGTTAAATAAATGAATTGAAATGGAATAAACATGAGAAATTTTGCTTGAAAGATTTTTCAAGACCAACCATAGGATATAAATCTAACAGGGTTTTCTATCAACAAAAAATGATATTATGAAACTTATGGGGCACATAAAACAACCACGTGATGGGCATTACCTTGGGCAATCGATTTAAATTTGAAAGCATAGAGCCTCTAGGCATTATCCTGGACAGCAACCTCAACCTGACAGACCAGGTTATTTGATGACAATAGAAATTCTAAAATGGAGCAATGGATTTGCAGAACCATGAATTTCAGTTTTATCCACACTTACCCAAAGAAAACACTAGAAAACTTCACGGTCAACTATGTCAAGAAAATATAACCGGAAAGTTATACAATGCTCAAATACCTGGGCATCAGTGACCTTGAGCACGCGTTTCCAGGGTAACAGGAAAAAAGAGGAGATTTAAATACAGTGAGGTAGATTCAAGTCCCCTAAGTCCACAAAATCTGCTCACGTTCAACCCCTCAAATCCGAACCAAAACAGTCCGTTTGATCCACAACCCCCAAGTCCCTGTCATAGCATCACTAGCCAACTTCTAGGCTCCCAAAAGCTCCTTAGAGTATACCATAATACAACCCAATATCAGCTCCATCAATGCACCCACTAACCAATTCCTACGAAGCTGGATAGTTTGAAACATCCCCAACCAACGTCACGTTTCAATTCCATTCATTCTAACGCTACCACGTGAACTACATATCACCCGTGGTAGCCCCTACATCATCACACCAACAGCCACCATCAACACACAACAGAAAACACGAACAAGGCAACCAACAAAATTCTGAAGTTTTCGAAAAAAACACAAGCATGATATACATTCTTTTCAAAGTCCAAAAAATCGATTTAATCAATACATAATATCATCATACAATCGGCCTCCAACAAGAATCCAACAACAAAGTAAATCCATCGGCCGATAGAGGAGGAATCTGCACAGGGCACGCATATTTTTTTTCAAAAAATTCGAAAATGGGAAATGCACTAGCTATCAACGAAATGCTGACACAATAATCATATATAAAATGCAAGAAATAGACCACAATCTTGCCTATCTTATGCAAGAAACAAGAAATCGAAGAGGGCCAATCAATCGGGTGTTGCGGCCGAGAGCAAGCTGAGCGAGGGAAATCTGGAGTCCAAGAACAGCGAGCTCGAGCTGCTCTTCTAGCTGGCCATGGAGCTATTTTGGAAGAGAAATCGAAGCTGGCGATGCTTGGGTGAAGATTGAGGGAACGGAAATGAAGAACAGGGGGAATCGCGACAAGAGTGGGCGGCTAGGGTTGAGAGTTGAAAAAAGAATCGCGATATAGAGAAGAAGCTTGAAATGGAATAGATGGTGCACGTATAGGAAAAGAAAATAATATAGAGAGATTTTTTAAAATGGACTTTTACAAATACCAATAATCAAATATAACCTTAATGTAAGTTAATTTTTAAAACTAGCCTTAAGTTTCAAATATATCCTTTAACACATTATTACATTAAACATACAAACATATTAATTTGAACTAATATGATAAGATATTTTATTAAATAATTGGTCTATTGCACTTGTGTTTTAATTTAATTGCATTTGTTTTTATATTCAGATTTATTTTATATTTAATTTATATTTATAATATAACTTTTATATAATTATAAATTCTTAGCATGAATTAATTGTAATAGTTATTGTTATTATTATCTGATCTATAAATACAAATTCATGACTAAAAAAACTCAACATAAATAAGTATAATCCTTGTGTATTGTTATTAACACTACTATATATTGTCATTAATAATATTATTAGTTTCCCTTTTAAAAAATATTATTAGTTTATTTATTATTATTCCCTGTTAAATATTCTTCAGATTATTATTTAAAATTAATATTTGTTTTGTGATTAATATTATCGATCTCAAATTATTCCTTATCATTTAGTATTATATTTATTAGGATTATTAAAATTATTAATATAATTTCTACTTTTATCATTAATATAATTATTTTAATAAATTCTCATTATTTTTAATATTTTAATTTATTATCATTCATATTAATATTATATTATTATTATTATTATCATGATGAAAAATTAATTATTCATTAAGAATACATAATTTTATTATTCAATTTATGATTAATGTTATCAATATCAAGTCATTTCTTATCATTTAGTATTATACTTATTACGATTATTATAAGTATTAATATAATTTTCATGTTTATCATTAATATAATTATTTTAATTAATTATAATTATTTCTTCATATTAATATATTATTATTATCACGATGATAAATTAATTATTCATGAAGAAAATAAATAATGCATAATAAAATAATTTTATTTCAATTATTTAGGAAAGTGATTCTTATTTCTCTAAGTTGTAATATTTTATTGAGATAATGGAATGAATAAGGAAAGAGAATTTTTGGATTATTAAACTATAAAAGGTTATATTTTATAATATTTAATAATGAAGGCTATTTTTAAAAATAGCCTACTAATGTGGGCTAGAATAAGTAAATTCTCAATAATATATCATTTTTAAAAATAAAAATAAAAATAAGAATAAAAATATCAAAGACAACGGATTATAAAAAATCGTTGTTGTAGCTTCAAAAAATCCGCTTAAAGACAACGGTTTTTAAAAACCGTTGTATTTGACCTTAAAAAAATGCACAAAGACAACGGTTTCCAAAAACCGTTGTTGTAGCTCAAAAAAACCCGCTAATAGACAACGGTTTTTAAAAACCGTTGTCTTTTGCCCCAGAAAGACAACGGTTTTTCAAAATCCGTTGTCTTTGATAAAAAAAAATGTTTAAAGACAACGGTTTTAGTGAAAACCGTTGTTAAAGGGTCCAAGACAACGGTTTTGCCATAAAACCGTTGTCTTTTGTGTGTTGTTGAATTAACATTTTCTTGTAGTGTCAACTCCTTGTCTTTGAGTATAACCTTTTGCCACCAATCGTGCCTTGTAGGTCAGTACCTTTCCATCAGTCCCAAGCTTTCTCTTGTAGATCCATTTACACCCTATTGGAACAATTCCATCGGGAGGATCTACTAAAGTCAAAACTTGGTTTGTATGCATCGAATCTATTTCCGACTGCATAGCTTCAAGCCATAAATTTGAATCCGCATCAGAAATTGCTTCCTTGAAGTTTCTTGGATCACATCCAACGTCGGGTTCATCTTGATCCCCTTCAAGAAGAAGACCATATCGAATAGGAGGTCTAGAAGTCCTCTCGGATCTTCTAGGTATAGGCGTGTTCTCTGAAGATTCTTGAGGTATGGGATCATTATTTTGTATTTTGGGTTCTTCTCGAATTTCTTCGAGTTCCATCATCTAGCCTTTCTTATCCAATAAGAACTCCTTCTCCAAGAAGGTGGCATTCCTTGAAACAAACACTTTTGTTTCAGTAGGATGATAGAAATAATATCCGATTGAATTCTTTGGATACCCTACAAAATAACATAAGGTGGATTGTCTATCCAACTTATCTCCCACTGTCTGCTTCACGTAAGCAGGACATCCCCAAATCCTCAAGTACGAATACTTAGGAGCTTTGCCATTCCATAACTCGTATGGTGTTTTGTTCACTGCTTTAGTGTGGACGTTGTTCAACAACAATACCGCCGTTTCAAGAGCATAGCCCCAAAACGAAGGTGGGAGCTCAGTGAAGCTCATCATGGATCGAACCATGTCCAACAAAGTTCGATTGCGACGCTCCGAAACACCATTAAGCTGAGGTGTCATAGGAGGATTCCACTGAGAGAGAATCCCATTCTCTTTTAGATAGCTCAAAAACTCGGTACTCAAGTATTCTCCACCTCGATCCGATCGAAGTGCTTTTATACTTTTACCTAGCTTGTTTTCTACTTCAGCCTTGAATTCTTTGAACTTTTCAAATACTTCAGACTTATATTTCATTAAATATAAATACCCATACCTTGAATAATCATCAGTAAAGGTAATGAAGTAGGGGTGGCCAAATTGAGTACCAATTCTAAATGGACCACAAACATCTGTATGGATCAAATCCAACAGATTTTGACTACGCTCAGGTTTCCCCTTGAATGGAGATTTAGTCATTTTTCCTTTCAGGAAGGATTCACAAGTAGGTAGAGAGTTAATATCAGACATATCAAACATGCCCTCTCCCACTAGCTTGTTCATCCTCCTTGAGGAAATATGACCTAGCCTAGCATGCCAAAAATTTGCCGGGTTTTGACTATCATTTTTCCTTTTATTTGTTGTTACCGGTTTATCGACATAATTTATTGGAACGTATTTTAATTTTAAGTTATATAGATCGTTTTCAAGTTGTCCATTTCCAATCAAACATTCATTCTTGTAAATATTGCAAATCCCATTCACAAAATTGCAAGAAAAACCATCTCTATCAAGCATAGAAACAGAAATAATGTTTTTAATCAAGTCTGGAACAAATAAAACATCTCTCAAAAGTAACTTAAAATCGTTCTGCAAAATTAAATAAACGTCTCCCACAGCTTTGGCTTTAACTCTAGAACCATTTCCGAGCCTCAGCTGGGTCTCACCCATTCTAAGCTTGCGACTTCTTGTCATCACCTGCAAATCATTGCAAATGTGATATCCACATCCGGTATCCAATACCAAAGAAGTAGTATTAAGTGAAACATTTATTTCAATATAAAACATACCCTTCGCAGTTCGCAAATGCTCTAGATATTCCTTGCAGTTACGTTTCCAATGACCGGGTTTCTTGCAGTGATGGCAAACATCCTTGGACTTTTCCATGTTTGAAGCCTTTGTCTTGTTCTTCTTCTCGGGTCCGGTTTTCTTGGATGGGGCAGAACGTTTCTTACCCTTTGTACTTGGCCCCTTCTTAGCAGAAGAAGAGGAGCCCACCAAGAGAACCGGTTTATCCTTCTTTAAAGTGGCTTCATAAGTTACAAGCATATTGACCATCTCTTCAAGGGAGACCTCTATCTTGTTCATATTGAAATTCACCACAAAATCGTCAAACGATGAAGGAAGAGAGAGAAGTAATAAGTCCACATTGAGTTCATGCTCCAATACCAAATCAAGCGTTACCAACTTCTGAATGAGCCAAATCACGCGTACCCCATGATCACGGACCGAAGTCCCTTCACGCATGCGACACGTCATTAACTCTTTTACAGTAGCGAACCTTTCAGCTCTCTATTGAGCCCCAAAAAGTTCCTTGAGTTGTACGTGAATGTCAGCAGCATTCACGGTATCCTCAAATCGCCTCTGGAGTTCATCAGACATCGAAGCTTGCATATAGCATTTGGCCTTGATATCATGGTCCCACCATTTATCAAGTTTGGCCAACTCTTCCGGACTTATATCAGCTGGTGCTTCCTTCGGAGGAGATTTTTCTAACACGTAGAACATCTTCTCCGAGGTCAAGACAATCTTCAACTTACGGAACCATTCCGTATAGTTTGCGCCAGTCAGTTTGTTTTGTTCGAGAATAAAGAATAGTGGATTGCGCGAATTCATCTTAATGAAATACTGAAAAGAAACAGACAATAATCAGTGATTGTTTAATTAATTTACTAAGACATAAAATAGGCGAAATTTATTTTATGAATCTCACTCCCACTATTTTAATGATTTCACTACCCTCTAGTGAAAACGGAAAATTGTTTTCCTTAGTGGGAACATGGAGTCCAATTGACAAACTATGGTCCCGAATAATATCAGCCAACCATAATTTTCAAAAGGTAGAGCCCAATTGCTTCCAAAGCAACCTCCACGTTTTTACCTCATGTCCAATAAGGGCCCAATAATATGACGCCGTTATTTGTGACACGTCAAGATGACCCATCAATATTAAGTTGTGATGGACGGTCGCCATGTGGATCCCCAATAATATGAGCAAATCCCATGGGATTTCCACCCAACTTACAACATGTGTCGATCCAATGTATAGCTTTCCGACGAACGGGCCCCCCCAATAATATGAGCCGGACCGTATCCGCGGGTAGCATCTCATACATTGATCGTTGATGGAAGGTAGGAACATTTAAACAATATTTAAATTTCCTTTATTTATCTTGATATCAATTTTAAATCATATTTAAAATGAGGGATTTTAATTTTGAAAATTTGTCTCATCATTTAAAATTTGTATGCTTGCGGGATTCATACAATTTAGTCTAAACATGCATACAACGATAATATCATATATTATATTTTAGGATGATCGATTCCATTACTAATCGACCCGTGGTTGCCAATCACGAGTCTAAGTCCAATCCTAGGTGATATGCAAGTATGCAATGCAATCCTATTACATTGTGCTTCCAATTTACATTTCTTCAGTCTTTATCATTGCTTGCTGGTCCCACCTCCATCTTCAAAAACTCCCACTATTTCTAGTGAATTTACAATAAATTACTATGACAAATAAAGGGATACATTGTAGAGGTGGGAACGGGCCATAAACCAGGCCCACTTTTATTACAAATGATAAAATCAAATTTGGGCCATAAACCAGGCCCATTAATAAAACCCAACAATCAATAATAAAGTCAAATGTAAACAACCTAACATACACCTATAATATTGGTCATGGCAATCGATCATCCTTATCCAATAATATTTAATTCAAAATTAATTTATTGGATAACATGCAATGGCAATTAAATTAAAAAGGATAAAATCATATTCCATATATAAAATCTTATTTTACATACAAAATCATATTTTACCTTTTTATCAAATAAAATCTTATTTTACATATAAAATCCAATTTTATACATAAAATCATATTTTACTCAATATTTACATAAGATCATATCTTATCATCAATTGTACCAAAAATAATTAATTTCATAAAATCTGATTTAACGGATAAAATCTATAAATTTTCCAAAAATTCAAATTTATCCAAAAATCAATTTTAAAATTTTCGGACTCAAACAATTCGATCCGACGCCTCGTGGACCAATCAAAAACAATTTTCGATCAGACCAAAAATAGAATTTTAACATATTAAAATTTTAATTAAAAATAAAAATTAAATTTCCCGGGCCGCCCGGGACGATCCCGGGCAGCCCGCGCCCCAAAAGGGGCTCAGGCCGGGCAGCCCATCGCTGCCCTGGGCAGCGATCAAATCGCTGCCCATGGGCAGCGACGGACTCGCTGCCCTTGGGCAGCGACGTTCGCTGCCCCGGGTTTGCCCATTAATTTTAAATTTTTTTAAAATCCTTTTGTTTCAAAAAAAATCAAGGCTTAAAAATTTTGTACAATCGATTAATTTAATCGCTTGATCTGAGCAACCTGTCTCTGATACCATTGTTGGAAAACGGTGTTCAGATCAATCAGAATTGATACCCGGTGCAGCGGAAGTTTTAAAATTTTATATGGAACGATTCCATATCATGGGTATCAAAACTTTACGATTAAATTGTGCGTGTAAAAATTAAATAACAATTAAATTTTTACCTTGAATCTCAAAACGAGATTATGGACACCAACAGATAACTCTGCTCTTGTTGTATATCCCAGGAACTGATGGACGAACAATTCTTCAATCAGGTCAACGAACAGAATTCGAATCTTTCTGATAGATTGCACTAGAAAATCTATCAGAAGTTTCTACGAAGAGAATTAACGAATTTGATCCGTTAAACCAGACTGCAAATTCGAAATTCACAGGCTAGAATTTTCGAACAGAGAGAGGAGAGGGGGCGGCCACACCAAGAGAGAACAGCAAGGGTTTTCGAAAATTTTGTGACCTCTGTTGTCTAATTTCTGTACTGCAATAACTCATTTATAATGTGGGCTGCTAACAGCTTAGGGCCCATTAGTCATAAGTTCAAGCTTGACAAGCAAAGCCCGCATGTTCAGAAATTAATATAAAATTCATCGTGACTCAGATTGATAAACCAATTTCACCAATGTGCACAGAAACCATTTTTGCATCTTTTAAAGTCAAGATAAATTTTTTGAATCCGAATTCAGTGATTTCCAAAAATGCCCATCCCTATGTCATTTTAGAAAATCTTACTCTTCTACTCTGATATAAGAAGTCCCACTTCTTTATTCACTAAATTTAACTCTTTAAATTTAATTATCTCAACGGGGATTAAAAATACATTACTTGTGTGACCCTTAATGGTTCAGGGATACAGCTAGCCGTGGGCTCACAACTCCTTGTGACTCGGAACAACAATTTCCGACTTGCCCATCGAATCATGGTAAGAGCGCCTAGCAACATCGCCCCATGATTCCCTAGGTATCACTGATAGTTCCTGAAAGAACCAATAGATTTTGGTTAGCGTACAGTACGGTCCCTTCATCCATATATCCCGATCGAATCAACAACCATTGGTAAATCGAGAGTCGTTCGAGATTCGATAACTATGCAATGCATCTTGAAGATCGAATAGTGACATTGCATGTGCTACTAAGAAACCATTTCTTAAAACACATCATGTACTCTGGCCAGAGATTCGTCACACTATTATCTCCTCAGATTGCATAGGATATCCACACTAGCAAGTATGTGGTGAATCCTTGACAACAAAGCATCGACTCCTATATGTGTCGTAACTGTACCCAATCCCGACACTTGATGACCCCAATAGAGTCGGTAAACGAGTCAAAGTACAGTACTAGCATATAGAGTCTCAATGATGTTTCAAGTAGTAAGGACTAATGGTGTACAACCAAAACCGCGGACTTTATCCACTCGATAAGTGATAACCACTTGGAAAGTCCGGATAGGATAGTTCGATCATTCATCGTATGAATATCCATATGCATGCTTTGAACATCTCTATGTTCCATACCAATGAAACGTGGTACTCGGCATCGCAAATGCTAGTCTCAATCTTGAGCAATCCTTATCCTTATTAACGGACGGCTCAATCGACTAGGAACTGTTTAGAATATACAGTGACTATAAGATGTGTTTCATGATAGCCATCCCCATGTGCCACCACATCTTACATACACTATAGTATATTCAAGGTCTTCATCTAAACATCTTATAGTATGTCACAACATAATAATATGATAAAAGATAAAGTAAATGCCATTATAAAAGTGTAAATTATATTAAACAAAAGATTGTTTATACATAGAGTCGTAAAAGCCCTTAGCCGCAAGTTGGCTCACCGGGCACCCACTCTTTCATTGGACTCATCCATTGAAAACCTTATCAATATAGTGTCGATGTAGGTATCTTGAGTAAGTCCTATCATTCTCTTAGATCTATCTCTATAGATCTGTATCCCTAGAATATAGGACGCCTCACCCAAATCCTTCATCGAGAATCTACCTGATAACCATATCTTTGTTGACTGCAACATCCCTACATCATTCCCAATGAGTAAGATGTCATCAACATAAAGTACTAAGAATGTCACAGCATCCTTAACTACTTTCTTGTACACGCACGGTTCCTCCGGGTTCTTGATGAAACCAAAATCCTTTATTGTTTCATCAAATTTCTGGTTCAAACTTCTTGATGCTTGTTTGAGACCATAGATCGATCTCTGAAGCTTGCATACCTTATGCTCGCTTCCCATGGATGTGAATCCCTCGGGCTGCATCATATAAATTTCTTCCTTAATGTTTCCATTAATAAATGCAGTCTTCACATCCATTTGCCATATCTCATAGTCATACCATGCTGCTATGGCAATAAGAATTCTTATGGACTTGAACATTGCGACTGGTGAAAAAGTTTCATCATAGTCAACTCCTTGTCTTTGAGTATAACCTTTTGCCACCAATCGTGCCTTGTAGGTCAGTACCTTTCCATCAAGCCCAAGTTTTCTCTTATAGATCCATTTACACCCTATTGGAACAATTCCATCGGGAGGATCTACTAAAGTCCAAACTTGGTTTGTATGCATCGAATCTATTTCCGACTGCATAGCTTCAAGCCATAAGTTCGAATCCGCATCAAAAATTGCTTCCTTGAAGTTTCTTGGATCACATCCAATGTCGGGTTCACTTTGATCCCCTTCAAGAAGAAAACCATATCTAATAGGGGGCCTAGAAGTCCTCTCGGATCTTCTAGTAATAGGCGTGTCAATCAATGGTTCCTGAGGTGTAGGATCATTATTTTGTATCTTGGGTTCTTCTCGAATTTCTTCGAGTTCCATCATCTTGCCTTTCTTATCCAATAAGAACTCCTTCTCAAAGAAGGTGGCTTTCCTTGAAACAAACACTTTTGTTTCTGTAGGATGATAGAAATAATATCCGATTGAATTCTTCGGATACCCTACAAAATAACATAAGGTGGATCGACTATCTAACTTATCTCCCACTGTCTGCTTCACGTAAGCAGGACATCCCCAAATTCTCAAGTACGAATACTTAGGAGCTTTGCCATTCCATAACTCGTATGGTGTTTTGTTCACTGCTTTAGTGTGGACGTTGTTCAACAACAATACCGCCGTTTCAAGAGCATAGCCCCAAAACGAAGGTGGGAGCTCAGTGAAGCTCATCATGGATCGAACCATGTCCAACAAAGTTCGATTGCGACGCTTCGAAACACCATTAAGCTGAGGTGTCATAGGAGGACTCCACTGAGAGAGAATCCCATTCTCTTTTAGATAGCTCAAAAACTCGGTACTCAAGTATTCTCCACCTCGATCCGATCGAAGTGCTTTAATACTTTTACCTAGCTTGTTTTCTACTTCAGCCTTGAATTCTTTGAACTTTTCAAATACTTCAGACTTATATTTCATTAAATATAAATACCCATACCTTGAATAATCATCAGTAAAGGTAATGAAGTAGGGGTGGCCAAATTGAGTACCAATTCTAAATGGACCACAAACATCTGTATGGATCAAATCCAACAGATTTTGACTACGCTCAGGTTTCCCTTTGAATGGAGATTTAGTCATTTTTCCTTTCAGGCAGGATTCACAAGTAGGTAGAGAGTTAATATCAGACATATCAAACATGCCCTCTCCCACTAGCTTGTTCATCCTCCTTGAGGAAATATGACCTAGCCTAGCATGCCAAAGATTTGCCGGGTTTTGACTATCGTTTTTCCTTTTATTTGTTGTTACCGGTTTATCGACATAATTTAGTGGAACGTCTTTTAATTTTAAGTTATATAGATCTTTTTCAAGTTGTCCATTTCCAATCAAACATTCATTCTTGTAAATATTGAAAATCCCATTCACAAAATTGCAAGAAAAACCATCTCTATCAAGCATAGAAACAGAAATAATGTTTTTAATCAAGTCTGGAACAAATAAAACATCTCTCAAAAGTAACTTAAAATCGTTCTGCAAAATTAAATAAACGTCTCCCACAGCTTTGGCTTCAACTCTAGAACCATTTCCGAGCCTCAGCTGGGTCTCACCCATTCTAAGCTTGCGACTTCTTGTCATCACCTACAAATCATTGCAAATGTGAGATCCACATCCGGTATCCAATACCCAAGAAGTAGTATTAAGTGAAACATTTATTTCAATATAAAACATACCCTTCGCAGTTCGCAAATGCTCTAGATATTCCTTGCAGTTACGTTTCCAATGACCGGGTTTCTTGCAGTGATAGCAAACATCCTTGGACTTTTTCATGTTTGAAGCCTTTGTCTTGTTCTTCTTCTCGGGTCCGGTTTTCTTGGATGGGGTAGAACGTTTCTTACCCTTTGTACTTGGCCCCTTCTTAGCAGAAGAAGAGGAGCCCACCAAGAGAAACGGTTTATCCTTCTTAAAGTGGCTTCATAAGTTACAAGCATATTGACCATCTCTTCAAGGGAGGCCTCTATCTTGTTCATATTGAAATTCACCACAAAACCGTCAAACGATAAAGGAAGAGAGAGAAGTAATATGTCCACACTTAGTTCATGCTCCAATACCAAATCAAGCGTTACCAACGTCTGAATGAGCCAAATCACGCGTACCCCATGATCACGGACCGAAGTCCCTTCACGCATGCGACACGTCATTAACTCTTTTACAGTAGCGAACCTTTCAGCTCTCTATTGAGCCCCAAAAAGTTCCTTGAGTTGTACGTGAATGTCAGAAGCATTCACGGTATCCTCAAATTGCCTCTGGAGTTCATCAGACATCGAAGCTTGCATATAGAATTTGGCCTTGATATCATGGTCCCACCATTTATCAAGTTTGGCCTACTCTTCCGGACTTATATCAGCTGGTGCTTCCTTCTGAGGAGATTTTTCTAACACGTAGAACATCTTCTCCGAGGTCAAGACAATCTTCAACTTACGGAACCATTCCGTATAGTTTGCGCCAGTCAGTTTGTTTTGTTCGAGAATAAAGAATAGTGGATTGCGCGAATTCATCATAATGAAATACTGAAAAGAAACAGACAATAATCAGTGATTGTTTAATTAATTTACTAAGACATAAAATAGGCGAAATTTATTTTATGAATCTCACTCCCACTATTTTAATGATTTCACTACCCTCTAGTGAAAACGGAAAACTGTTTTCCTTAGTGGGAACATGGAGTCCAATTGACAAACTATGGTCCCGAATAATATCAGCCAACCATAATTTTCAAAAGGTAGAGCCCAATTGCTTCCAAAGCAACCTCCACTTTTTTACCTCATGTCCAATAAGGGCCCAATAATATGATGCCGTTTATTGTGACACGTCAAGATGACCCATCAATATTAAGTTGTGATGGACGGTCGCCATGTGGATCCCCAATAATATGAGCAAATCCCATGGGATTTCCACCCAACTTACAACATGTGTCGATCCAATGTATAGCTTTCCGACGAACGGGCCCCCCAATAATATGAGCCGGACCGTATCCGCGGGTAGCATCTCATACATTGATCGTTGATGGAAGGTAGGAACATTTAAACAATATTTAAATTTCCTTTATTTATCTTGATATCAATTTTAAATCATATTTAAAATGAGGGATTTTAATTTTGAAAATTTCTCTCATCATTTAAAATTTGTATGCTTGTGGGATTCATACAATTTAGTCTAAACATGCATACAACGATAATATCATATATTATATTTTAGGATGATCGATTCCATTACTAATCGACCCGTGGTTGCCAATCACGAGTCTAAGTCCAATCCTAGGTGATATGCAAGTATGCAATGCAATCCTAATACATTGTGCTTTCAATTTACATTTCTTCAGTCTTTATCATTGCTTGCTGGTCCCACCTCCATCTTCAAAAACTCCCATTATTTCTAGTGAATTTACAATAAATTACTATGACAAATAAAGGGATACATTGTAGGGGTGGGAACGGGCCATAAACCAGTCCCACTTTTATTACAAATGATAAAATCCAATTTGGGCCATAAACCAGGCCCATTAATAAAACCCAACAATCAATAATAAAGTCAAATGTAAACAACCTAACATACACCTATAATATTGGTCATGGCAATCGATCATCCTTATCCAATAATATTTAATTCAAAATTAATTTATTGGATAACATGCAATGACAATTAAATTAAAAAGGATAAAATCATATTCCATATATAAAATCTTATTTTACATACAAAATCATATTTTACCTTTTTATCAAATAAAATCATATTTTACAAGAAGTAGTATTAAGTGAAACATTTATTTCAATATAAAACATACCCTTCGCAGTTCGCAACTGCTCAAGATATTCCTTGCAGTTACGTTTCCAATGACCGGGTTTCTTGCAGTGATGGCAAACATCCTTGGATTTTTCCATGTTTGAAGCCTTTGTCTTGTTCTTCTTCTCGGGTCCGGTTTTCTTGGATGGGGCAGAACGTTTCTTACCCTTTGTACTTGGCCCCTTCTTAGCAGAAGAAGAGGAGCCCACCAAGAGAACCGATTTATCCTTCTTTAAAGTGGCTTCATAAGTTACAAGCATATTGACCATCTCTTCAAGGGAGGCCTCTATCTTGTTCATATTGAAATTCACCACAAAACCGTCAAACGATGAAGGAAGAGAGAGAAGTAATAAGTCCACCTTGAGTTCATGCTCCAATACCAATTCAAGCGTTACCAACTTCTGAATGAGCCAAATCACGTGTACCCCATGATCACGGACCGAAGTCCCTTCACGCATGCGACACGTCATTAACTCTTTTACAGTGGCGAACCTCTCAGCTCTCGATTGATCCCCAAAAAGTTCCTTGAGTTGTACGTGAATGTCAGCAGCATTCACGGTATCCTCAAATCGCCTCTGGAGTTCATCAGACATCGAAGCTTGCATATAGCATTTGGCCTTGATATCATGGTCCCACCATTTATCAAGTTTTGCCAACTCTTCCGGACTTATATCAGCTGGTGCTTCCTTCGGAGGAGATTTTTCTAACACGTAGAACATCTTCTCCGAGGTCAAGACAATCTTCAACTTACGGAACCATTCCGTATAGTTTGGGCCAGTCAGTTTGTTTTGTTCGAGAATAGAGAATAGTGGATTGCGCGAATTCATCTTAATGAAATACTGAAAAGAAACAGACAATAATCAGTGATTGTTTAATTAATTTACTAAGACATAAAATAGGCAAAATTTATTTTATGAATCTCACTCCCACTATTTTAACGATTTCACTACCCTCTAGTGAAAATGAGAAACATTTTCATTAGTGGGAACATGGAGTCCAATTGACAAACTATAGTCCCGAATAATTTCAGCCAACCATAATTTTCAAAAGGTAAAGCCCAATTGCTTCCAAAGCAACCTCCATGTTTTTACCTCATGTCCAATAATGGCCCAATAATATGACGCCATTTATTGTGACACGTCAAGATGACCCATCAATATTAAGTTGTGATGGACGGTCGCCATGTGGATCTCCAATAATATGAGCCAATCCCATGGGAGTTCCATCCAACTTACAACATGTGTCAATCCAATGTACAGCTTTCCAACGAACGGGCCCCCCCAATAATATGAGCCGGACCGTATCCGCGGGTAGCATCTCATACATTGATCGTTGATGGAAGGTAGGAATATTTAAACAATATTTAAATTTCCTTTATTTATCTTGATATCAATTTTAAATCATATTTAAAATGAGGGATTTTTAATTTTGAAAATTTGTCTCATCATTTAAAATTTGTATGCTTGCGGGATTCATACAATTTAGTCTAAACATGAATACAACGATAATATCATATATTATATTTTAGGATAATCGATTCCATTACTAATCGACCCGTGGTTGCCAATCACGAGTCTAAGTCCAATCCTAGGTGATATGCAAGTATGCAATGCAATCCTATTACATTGTGCTTCCAATTTACATTTCTTCAGTATTTATCATTGCTTGCTGGTCCCACCTCCATCTTCAAAATCTCCCACTATTTCTAGTGAATTTACAATAAATTACTATGACAAATAAAGGGATACATTATAGGGGTGGGAACGGGCCATAAACCAGACCCACTTTTATTACAAATGATAAAATCAAATTTGGGCCATAAACCAGACCCATTAATAAAACCCAACAATCAATAATAAAGCCAAATGTAAACAACCTAACATACACCTATAATATTGGTCATGGCAATCGATCATCCTTATCCAATAATATTTAATTCCAAATTAATTTAATTGGATAACATGCAGTGGCAATAAATTTAAATAGATAAAATCATATTTCTTATATAAAATCTTATTTTATATACAAAATCATATTTTATCTAGTTTATCCATAAAATCATATTTTAAATATAAAACTCAATTTTATACATAAAATCATATTTTATTATCAATTGTACCAAAATTATTAATTAAAGATTCAATTTATTGGATTAAATTTATAAATTTCCAAAATTCAAAATTTATCCAAAAATTAATTTTCTTAAAATTTTGGGCTCAAACAATTTTGACCCATTGCCTCATGGACTAATCCAAACAATTTTCAATTGGTCTAAAATTTATAATTTTTAAAATTATAAAATATAAAAAAAATTTAAATTTAATTTTTGGGGCAGCCCGCCCTGCCCTGCTAGGCTGGGCCATAGCCCAGCCTAGCTTTCGGCCCAGCCTAGCTTTCGGCCCAGCCGAGCACTGGGCTACTGGGCCGCCACCTGTGGCCCAGTTGCGCGCTGGGCTAGGGCAACATTTTCCCTAGCCCAGCTGCTGGGCCACTGGGCCGCCATCTGCGGCCCAGTTGCGCGCTGGGCTAGGGCAACATTTGCCCTGGCCCAGCCGCCAGGCTGCTGGGCCGCCTTACGCGGCCCAGCTGGGTGATGGGCAAGGGAAACTGTTGCCCTAGCCTGCGCGCCGGTCGACGGGCGGCGGCTGCCCGCTGCCCTTCCGGGCGGCCGGCAGCCCCACCACAAAAAATATATATATTTTTATTTATTATTTGAAAATTGAGGCATGGTACAATTTTGATAAAATTTTAATCGTATGATCCGAGAGCAACCTGGCTCTGATACCACTGTTGGAACACGGTCGTTCTCCGGATCAAAAAGAAAGTGATATCCGGTGCAGCGGAAGTTTTAAAATTTTATATGGAACGATTCCATATGGATATCAAATTCCTACGATTAAAATTGATAATATAAAATTTAAACAATGTAAATTTTACCTTAAAATCTCGAAGCGAGATTATGGACACCAACAAATTAATCTGCTCTTGTTGTATATCCCAGGAACTGATGAACGAACGTTTCTTCAATCAGGTCCACGAACAGAAATTTAATCCCTCTGACAGACTGCACTAGAAAGTCTATCAGAAGTTTTTACGAAGAGAAATAACAGATTTGATCTGTTAAACCAGACTGCAAATTCGAAATTCACAGGCTGGAATTTTCGAACAGAGAGAGGAGAGGGGCGGCCACACCTAGAGAGAACAACTAGGGTTTTCAAAAATTTTGTGACCTCTGTTGTGTAATTTCTGTATTGCAATAACTTATTTATAATCTGGGCTGCTAACAGCTTAGGGCCCATTAGTCATAAGTTCAAGACTGACAAGCAAAGCCCGCATGTTCAGAAATTAATATAAAATTCATCGTGACTCAGATTGATAAACCAATTTCACCAATGTGCACAGAAGCCATTTTTGCATCTTTTAAAGTCAAGATAAATTTTCTGAATCTGAATTCAGTGATTTCCAAAAATGTCCATCACTATGTCATTTTAGGAAATCTTACTCCCTCTTCTTTTAAATAAGAAGTCCCACTTCTTTATTCACTAAATTTAACTCTTTAAATTTAATTATCTCAACGGGGATTAGAAATCCATTACTTGTGTGACCCTCAATGGTTCAGGGATACAGCTAGCCGTGGGCTCACAACTCCTTGTGACTCGGAACAACAATTTCCGACTTGCCCATCGAATCGTGGTAAGAGCGCCTAGCAACATCGCCCCATGATTCCCTAGGTATCACTGATAGTGCCTGCAAGAACCAATAGATTTTGGTTAGCGTACAGTACGGTCCCTTCATCCATATATCCCGATCGAATCAACAACCATTGGTAAATCGAGAGTCGTTCGAGATTCGATAACTATGCAATACATCTTGAAGATCATAAACATAATAATATGATAAAAGATAAAGTAAATGCCATTATAAAAGTGTAAATTATATTAAACAAAAGATTGTTTATACATAGAGTCATAAAAGCCCTTAGCCACAAGTTGGCTCACCGGGCACCCACTCTTTCATTCGGTGGGTCCCAGCACGCCTTACGGGAAAAATGCCCCCAAAGACAATCTCTGGGTTTGAATTTGAGCTTCTCCGTCTCTTAGACCGACATACGCATTGTAGGTATCGAGAAGAGCTTCGCGTGAGCAAGCTGAAGCTCCCGTAACTCTCAGCAGATCGAAAGTTATGTCCATTTGAAACTGCAGCTCCTTTTCCTCCGATCCGTAATTCGAGAGACAAAACAATAAAATATTCATTCACTGTTGGATGCGATCATACCAGCACTTATGCATCGGATCCCATCAGAACTCCGAAGTTAAGTGTGCTTGGGCGACAGCAGTACTAGGATGGGTGATCCCCTGGGAAGTCCTCGTGTTGCACTCCTTTTTCATTAATTTCATTTTTTCTTACTCGTACTTCTAATTCTTTCGATTCCTCTCCGTCCTATTTCTGACTCTTTCAGTCCAATCCGCGGATAGAAAAGATGAAATAGACTGAATCATACGATGTTAATGTGCGATCTGGGTGACGCGGGCCGCTTCGGTGGGTCCCAGCGCGACATACGAGAAAAATGCCCCCAAAGACCATCTCCGTTTTGGAATTTGAGCGTCTCCGTCTCTTTAACCTAGATACGCACTATAGGTATCGAGTGGAGCTTCGCGTGAGCAGGCTGAAGCTCCAGTAACTCTCAGCCGATCGAAAGTTATGTCCGTTTGAAACTGCAGCTCCTGTTCCTCCGATCCGCAATTCGAGAGACAAAAAAATAAAGAATTAATTCACTATTGGGTGCGATTATACCAGCATTAATGCACCGGATCCCATCCGAACTCCGAAGTTATGCGTGCTTGGGTAAGAGCAGTACTAGGATGGGTGACCCCCTGGGAAGTCCTCGTGTTGCACCCCTTTTTTAATTAGTTTCTTTTTTTCTTACTCGTACATCTTGTTCTTCCGATTCCTCTCCGTCCTATTTCCGACTCTTTCAGTCCAATCCACGGATAGAAAAGATGCAATAGACTGAATCACATGACGTGAACGTGCGATCTGGGTGACGCGAGCCACTTTGGTGGGTCCCAGCATGCCCTACGGGAAAAATGCCCCCAAAGACCATCTTCGGGTTTGAATTTGAGCTTTTCCGTCTCTTAGACCGAGATACGCGCTGTAGGTATCGAGAAGAGCTTCGCGTGAGCAGGCTGAAGCTCCCGTAACTCTCAGCAGATCGAAAGTTATGTCTGTTTGAAACTGCAGCTCCTGTTCCTCCGATCCGCAATTCGAGAGACAAAAAAATAAAGAATTCATTCATTGTTGGGTGCGATCATACCAGTACTAATGCACCGGACCCCATGAGAACTCTGAAGTTAAGCGTGCTTGGGCGAGAGTAGTACTAGGATGGGTGACCCCCTTAGAAGTCCTCGTGTTGCACCCCTTTTTCATTAATTTCTTTTTTTCTTACTCGTAATTCTTGTTTTTCCGATTTCTCGCCGTCCTATTTCCGACTCTTTCAGTCCAATCCGCGGATATAAAAGATGCAATAGATTTAATCACACGACGTGAACGTGCGATCTGGGTGACGCAGGCCGCTTCAATGGGTCCCAGCGCACCCTACGGGAAAAACGCCCCGAAAGACCATCTCCGGGTTGTAATTTGAGCGTCTCCGTCTCTTAGACCGAGATACTTGCTGTAGGTATCGAGAGGAGCTTCGTGTGAACAGGATGAAGCTCCCGTAACTCTTAGCCGATCGAAAGTTATGTCCGTTTGAAACTGCAGCTCCTGTTCCACCGATCCGCAATTCGAGAGCTAAAACAATAAAAATTCATTCACTATTGGGTACGATCATACCAGCACTAATGCACCGGATCCCAACAGAACTCCGAAGTTAAGCGTGCTTGGGCGAGAGCAGTACTAGGATGGGTGACCCCCTGGGAAGTCCTCGTGTTGCACCCCTTTTTTTATTAATTTCTTTTTTTCTTACTCGTACTTCTTGTTCTTTCGATTCCTCGCCGTCCTATTTCTGACTCTTGCAGTCCAATCCGCGGATAGAAAAGATGCAATAAACTTAATCATACGATGTGAACGTGCGATCTGGGTGACGCGGGCCGCTTTGGTGGGTCCCAGCGCGACATACGGGAAAAATGCCCCCAAAGACCATTTCCGTTTTGAAATTTGAGCGTCTTCGTCTCTTTACCCGAGATATGCATTATAGGTATCGAGTGGAGTTTCGCGTGAGCAGGATGAAGCTCCAGTAGCTCTCAGCCGATCGAAAGTTATGTCCGTTTGAAACTGCAGCTCCTGTTCCTCCGATCCGCAATTCGAGAGACAAAAAAATAAAGAATTCATTCACTGTTGGGTGCCATCATACCAGTACTAATGCACCGGATCCCATCAGAACTCCAAAGTTATGCGTGCTTGGGCAAGAGCAGTACTAGGATGGATGACCCCTTGGGAAGTCCTCGTGTTGCACCCTTTGTTTTATTTGTTTCTTTTTTTCTTACTCGTACATCTTGTTCTTCCGATTCCTCTCCGTACTATTTCCGACTCTTTCAGTCCAATCCGTGGATAGAAAAGATGCAATATACTGAATCACAGGACGTGAATGTGCGATCTGGGTGACGCGGGCCACTTCGGTGGGTCCCAGCACGCCCTACGTGAAAAATGCCCCCAAAGACAATCTCCGGGTTTGAATTTGAGCTTCTCCGTCTCTTAGACCGACATACGCATTGTAGGTATCGAGAAGAGCTTCGCGTGAGCAAGTTGAAGCTCCCGTAACTCTCAGCAGATCGAAAGTTATGTCCGTTTGAAACTGCAGCTCCTTTTCCTCCGATCCGAAATTTGAGAGACAAAAAAATAAAATATTCATTCATTTTTTGGTGCGATCATACCAGCACTAATGCAGCGGATCCCTTCAGAACTCCGAAGTTAAGCATGCTTGGGCGAGAGCAGTACTAGGATGGGTGACCCCCTGGGAAGTCCTCGTGTTGCACCCCTTTTTCATTAATTTCTTTTTTTCTTACTCGTATTTCTAATTCTTTCGACTCCTCTCCGTCCTATTTCCGACTCTTTCAGTCCAATCCGCAGATAGAAAAGATGCAATAGACTGAATAATACAATGTGAACGTGCGACCTAGGTGACGCGGGCCGCTTCGGTGGGTCCCAACGCAACATACGAGAAAAATGCCCCGAAAGATCATCTCCGTTTTGGAATTTGACCGTCTCCGTCTCTTTAACCTAGATACGCACTATAGGTATCTAGTGGAGCTTCGCGTGAGCAGACTGAAGCTCCAGTAACTCTCAATCGATCGAAAGTTATGTCCGTTTGAAACTGCAGCTCCTATTCCTCCGATCCGCAATTCGAGAGACAAAAAAATAAAGAATTCATTCACTATTGGGTGCGATCATACCAGCACTAATGCACCGGATCCCATCAGAACTCCGAAGTTATGCGTGCTTGGGCAAGAGCAGTACTAGGATGGGTGACCCCCTGGGAAGTCCTCGTGTTGCACCCCTTTTTTAATTTGTTTCTTTTTTTCTTACTCATACATCTTGTTCTTCCGATTCCTCTCCGTCCAATTTCCGACTCTTTCAGTCCAATCCACGGATAGAAAAGATGAAATAGACTAAATCACACGACGTGAACATGCGATCTGGGTGACGCGGGTCACTTCGGTGGGTCCCAGCGCGCCCTACGAGAAAAATGCCCCGAAAGACCATCTCCGGGTTTGAATTTGAGCTTCTCCGTCTCTTAGACCGAGATACGCGCTGTAGGTATCGAGAAGAGGTTCGCGTGAGCAGGCTGAAGCTCCCGTAACTCTCAGCAGATCGAAAGTTATGTCTGTTTGAAACTGCAGCTCCTGTTCCTCCGATCCGCAATTCAAGAGACAAAAAAACAAAGAATTCATTCACTGTTGGGTGCGATCATACCAGTACTAATGCACCGGATCCCATCAGAACTTCGAAGTGAAGCGTGCTTGGGCGAGAGCAGCACTAGGATGAGTGACCCCTTGGAAAGTCCTTGTGTTGCACCCCTTTTTCATTAATTTCTTTTTTTCTTACTCGTACTTCTTGTTTTTGCGATTTCTCGACGTCCTATTTTCGACTCTTTCAGTCCAATCCGCGGATAGAAAAGATGCAATAGACTTAATCACACGACGTGAATGTGTGATCTGGGTGACGCAGGCCGCTTCAGTGGGTCCCAGCGCGCCCTATGTGAAAAACGCCCCAAAAGACCATCTCCGAGTTGTAATTTGAGCGTCTCCGTCTCTTAGACCGAGATACTTGCTGTAGGTATCGAAAGGAGCTTCGTGTGAACAGGCTGAAGCTCCCGTAACTCTTAGCCGATCGAATGTTATGTCCGTTTGAAACTGCAGCTCCTGTTCCTCTGATCTGCAATTCGAGAGACAAAACAATAAAAATTCATTCACTATTGGGTGCGATCATACCGGCACTAATGCACCGGATCCCATCAGAACTCCGAAGTCAAGCGTGCTTGGGAGAGAAAAGTACTAGGATGGGTGACCCCCTGGGAAGTCTTCGTGTTGCACCCTTTTTTTCATTAATTTTTTTGTTCTTACTCGTACTTCTTGTTCTTTTGATTCCTTGCCGTCCTATTTCCGACTCTTGCAGTCCAATCCGCGAATAGAAAATATGCAATAAACTTAATCATACGATGTGAACGCGACATACGGGCCGCTTCGGTGGGTCCCAGCGCGACATACGGGAAAAAATCCTCGAAAGACCATCTCCATTTTGGAATTTGAGCATCTCCGTCTCTTTAACCGAGATACGCACTATAGGTATCGATTGGAGCTTCGCGTGAGCAGGCTGAAGCTCCAGTAACTCTCAGCCGATCGAAAGTTATGTCCGTTTGAAACTGCAGCTCCTGTTCCTCTGATCCGAAATTCGAGAGACAAAAAAATAAAGAATTCATTCACTGTTGGGTGTGATCATACCAGCACTAATGCACTGGATCCCATCAGAATTCGAAGTTATGCGTGCTTGGGCAAGAGCAGTACTAGGATGGGTGACCCCCTGGGAAGTCCTCTTGTTGCACCCTTTTTTTTATTAGTTTTTTTTTCTTACTCGTACATCTTGTTCTTCCGATTCCTCTCCGTCCTATTTCCGACTCTTTCAGTCCAATCCGCGGATAGAAAAGATTCAATAGACTGAATCACAGGACGTGAACGTGCAATCTTGGTGACACGGGCCACTTCGGTGGGTCCCAGCACGCCCTACGGGAAAAATGCCCCCAAAGACAATCTCTGGGTTTGAATTTGAGCTTCTCCGTCTCTTAGACCGACATACGCGTTGTAGGTATCGAGAAGAGCTTCGCGTGAGCAAGCCGAAGCTCCCGTAACTCTCAGCAGATCGAAAGTTATGTCCGTTTGAAACTGCAGCTCCTTTTCCTCCGATCCGCAATTCGAGAGACAAAACAATAAAATATTCATTCACTGTTGGGTGCGATCATACCAGCACTAATGCACCGGATCCCATCAAAACTCCGAATTTAAGCGTGCTTGGGCGAGAGCAATACTAGGATGAGTGACCCCCTGGAAAGTCCTCGTGTTGCACCCCTTTTTCATTAATTTCTTTTTTTCTTACTCGTACTTCTAATCTTTCGATTCCTCTCCGTCCTATTTCCGACTCTTTCAGTCCAATCCGCGGATAGAAAAGATGCAATAGACTGAATCACAAGACGTGAACGTGCGATCTGGGTGACGCGGGCCACTTCAGTGGGTCCCAGCGCGCCCTACGGGAAAAATGCCCCCAAAGACCATCTCCGGGTTTGAATTTGAGCTTCTCTGTCTCTTAAACCGAGATACGCGCTGTAGGTATCGAGAAAAGCTTCGCGTGAGCAGGCTGAAGCTCCCGTAACTCTCAGCAGATCGAAAGTTATGTCCGTTTGAAACTGCAGCTCCTGTTACTCCGATCCGCAATTCGAGAGATAAAAAAATAAAGAATTCATTCACTGTTTGGTGCGATCATACCAGTACTAATGCACCGGATCCCATCAGAACTCCGAAGTTAAGCGTGCTTGGGCGAGAGCAGTACTAGGATGGGAGACCCCCTGGGAAGTCCTCGTGTTGCACCCCTTTTTCATTAATTTCTTTTTTTTTTACTCGTACTTCTTGTTTTTCCGATTCCTCGCCGTCCTATTTCCGACTCTTTCAGTCCAATCCGCGGATAGAAAATATGCAATAGACTTAATCACATGACGTGAGCGTGCGATCTAGGTGACGCGGGCCGCTTCGGTGGGTCCCAGCGCGCCCCACGGGAAAAACGCCCCGAAAGACCATCTTCGGGTTGTAATTTGAGCGTCTCCGTGTGACGCCCCGTTTTTATCTTAAATAAGTTTATTTGAGTTAATCGGAGATTGCAGAGTTCACGAGCTGACTTGATTTTGATCAGGGTCCTTTTTGCAAATTTTGGAAATTTCAGGGACTAAAACGCAAATTTTGAGTTTAATATATTATCTACACTTGGAAAAGACTTGACTTAGTCTTCACTTCTCCTCCTTCTTCCTCTCCATCGATTCCTTCCATTAAAGCTTGAGGAAACGCTTCTTTAAGCTTTCCAAATCCAGTCCGAGCTCGATCCGTCCGTTGGAATTTATTTCTGAAGGCAGATTATCGATCACAGCAGTGAGAGCTCTGTTATATCGTATGTTTTTCTACGATCGGATACATTCTAGTTTTTGGATGTTGTTAGAATCGTTCTAGATTCGAGTATGTTGTTCTCTACAGAGTTCTGATCGTTTATTATCTGTCAGTTTTGAAATAGAGCGACGTTCGGATTTGTTATGATTTTTGGAAGCCATTTTTGAAAATCATGGTTTTGAGATTTGTTGGGTTTGTCTTGTTGTTGTTGTATTAGCATTGAATTGAGTTGTTATCAGTATTGAACTGCTGTCTGCATTGCCGGTTTGTTCAGTTATAGCCGTTATGCCATCGGTTTGAGTTTTTGGAGATTTTGAACCGTTTTTGAGTTTTAACTTGGCTTGTAAGTTGATCGTGGTTATTGATCAATCATCTCTTGTATCTGAACAGATTCGTTTGGAGTTGTCAAGCCCAGAGTTAGCAGCTGTTTGATCGTTTCAGAGAATTGAACGAAGAACGGTATAAAGAGTTTTCCTTGAACCGTTGCCTTGTTGTTGTTAGATTGTGTAGTTGTTTATACAATCTCTTTTGTAGCTTATCCAGAGTTGGAGCTACTGCATTGAAAGGTAAAAGCAGTCATCGTATCGGGATAGCATACTCGGGACTGTGGTTCTCGAGTTTTCCCTTTTGAAATCACATACTTGCATCTACACTTGTTCTAGCATGAGGAACTTGTGTATTGTTTGATTGTATTGGTTTTTGTTAAAAGGATTATGTTTTATGTTTCTGTTATGCATTCATCTTTAGCCAATCTTGTTTCAGCGGGCAAAACCGCCCTTTTTGTTTAGACGTTTGGGAACTATGATTGAGTGGCCCAGGTCGTAGTCGTTTCGTCTGGTGGTAGCATACTCATTATAGTTGCTCAAAGTCTAGAGGAGTGAGATACGTGGCACCACCTCGATTGGGAGAGTCGGTGAGTTGTTACGTGATCTTATCCTCGGGATCCCAAAGGCACAGCAGCAATCCCTCGTTATCAGATTTGATATCCCTGTTTAAAGACATGCATTTCATTACGATGTTATTGATTTCGTTATTGTATTGAAATCATGTTTGTTACTTGTATTACTTGTTATGTTGCTTTTACTGGGAATGTCGTTCTCACCGGTTATCCGGCTGTTGCTTTGTTTTGTATGTGTACTTGGCAACAGGTGGGGCAGGAACAAGTCAGAAGAGGCATGGTTAGCTTCGAGGGCAAGTAGTAGAAGTGAGACTCGGTTTAGAAGTCGAATTAGCATGTTTATCTAGTTTAAGATTGAAGCATGTTAGAACTCGAACTTGATATGTTTTGTTATTAGAATTAGTTTGTATTCGGATTGTAATCTAAAATCGAAGTATGTTGTTGTTGTATCGATTTAGACTTCTGGTTGTTTTTAGGCCTTCTGAAAGCATGACTTGTTATGGCATGTTTCCCTACACCCTGTTATTGCATATGTATTTGAAGGCATGTCGGACCAAGCACGGAATCCTTTCTTTATTTTTCTGCAGCCTGAGCATTTTCTGCCCAGGCCTTCCGCGCGCGGGCGAGGCGTTCCTCGCGCGCGTGCGAGGCCTCCGTTGGGCCTCTGAATTGTTTGCCCGCGCGCGCGCGAGCTTGGTACCTCGCGCGGGCGCGAGCCTTTGGTTGGTCTCGGTTGTTGAAGCCCACGCAAGCGCGAGCTAAGTTCCTCGCGCGGGCGCGCGGCGTTTAAAAAAAAAAACTTTGAATTGTTTTACTCTTGGATTCTTGTTCGCTTAATTGTTATTTAATCCGAGATTAGTGGTTTAGAATCGAGGTCTAACACTCCGTCTCTTAGACCAAGATACTTGCTGTAGGTATCGAGAGGAGCTTCGCGTGAGCAGGCTGAAGCTCTCGTAGCTCTTAGCCGATCAAAAGTTATGTCCGTTTGAAACTGCAGCTCCTATTCCTCCGATCCGCAATTCGAGAGAAAAACAATAAAGAATTCATTCACTGTTGGGTGCGATCATACCAGCACTAATGCACCGGATTCCATCAGAACTCCGAAGTTAAGCGTACTTAGGCGAGAGCAGTACTAGGATGGGTGACCCCCTGGGAAGTCCTCGTGTTGAACCCCTTTTTTCATTAATTTCTTTTTTTCTTACTCGTACTTCTAATTCTTTCGATTCCTCTCCGTCCTATTTCTGACTCTTTCAGTCCAATCCGCGGATAGAAAAGATGCAATAGACTGAATCATACGATGTGATAGTGCGATCTGGGTGACGCGGGCCACTTCGGTGGGTCCCAGCGCAACATACGGGAAAAATGCCCCGAAAGACCATCTTCGTTTTGGAATTTGAGCGTCTCTGTCTCTTTAACCTAGATACGCACTATAGGTATCGAGTGGAGCTTCGCGTGAGCAGGCTGAAGCTCCAGTAACTCTCAGCCGATCAAAAATTATGTCCGTTTGAAACTGCAGCTCATGTTCCTCCGATCCGCAATTCGAGAGACAAAACAATAAAAATTCATTCACTATTGGGTGCGATCATACCAGCACTAATACACCGGATCCCATCAGAACTTCGAATTCAAGCGTGCTTGGGCGAGAGCAGTACTAGGATGGGTGACCCCCCGGGAAGTCCTCGTGTTGCACCCTTTTTTTCATTAATTTCTTTTTTTCTTACTCGTACTTCTTGTTCTTTCGATTCCTCGCCATCCTATTTCCGACTCTTGCAGTCCAATCCGCGGATAGAAAAGATGCAATAAACTTAATCATACGATGTGAATATGCGATCTGGGTGACGCGGGCCGCTTCGGTGGGTCCCAGCGCGACATACGGGAAAAATGCCCCGAAAGACCATCTCTGTTTTGGAATTTGAGCGTCTCCGTCTCTTAAACCGAGATATGCAATATAGGTATCGAGTGGAGGTTCGCGTGAGCAGGCTGAAGCTCCAGTTACTCTCAGCCGATCGAAAGTTATGTCCGTTTGAAACTGCAGCTCCTTTTCCTCCGATCCGCAATTCGAGAGACAAAACAATAAAATATTCTTTCATTGTTGGGTGCGATCATAACAGCACTAATGCACCGGATCTCATCAAAACTCCGAAGTTAAGCGTGCTTTGGCGAGAGCAGTACTAGGATGGGTGACCCCCTGGGAAGTCCTCGTGTTGCACCCCTTTTTCATTAATTTATTTTTTTCTTACTCGTACTTCTTGTTCTTTCGATTCCTCTCCGTCCTATTTCAGACTCTTTCAGTCCAATTCACGGATAGAAAAGATGCAATAGACTGAATCACACGACGTGAACGTGCGATCTGGGTGACGCGGGCCACTTCGGTGGGTCCCAGCGCGCACTACGGGAAAAATGCCCCCAAATACCATCTCCGGGTTTAAATTTGAGCTTCTCCGTCTCTAAGACCGAGATACGCGCTGTAGGTATCGAGAAGAGCTTCGCGTGAGCAGGCTAAAGCTCCCGTAACTCTCAGCAGATCGAAAGTTATGTCCGTTTGAAACTGCAGCTCCTGTTCCTCCAATCCGCAATTCGAGAGACAAAAAAATAAAGAATTAATTCATTGTTGGGTGCGATCATACTAGTACTAATGCACCGGATCCCATCAGAACTCCGAAGTTAAGCGCACTCTGGCGAAAGCAGTACTAGGATGGGTGACCCCCTGGGAAGTCCTCGTGTTGCACCCCTTTTTCATTAATTTCTTTTTTTTTTTCTCGTACTTCTTGTTTTTACGATTCCTCGCCGTCCTATTTCCGACTCTTTCAGTTCAATCCGTGGATAGAAAAGATGCAATAGACTTAATCACACAACGTGAACGTGCGATATGGGTGACGCAGGCCGCTTCAGTGGGTCCCAGCGTGCCCTACGGGAAAAACGCCCCGAAAGACCATCTCCGGGTTGTAATTTAAACGTCTCCGTCTCTTAGGCCGAGATACTTGCTGTAGGTATAGAGAGGAGCTTCGTGTGAACAGGCTGAAGCTCCCGTAACTCTTAGCCGATCGAAAGTTATGTCCGTTTGAAACTGCAGCTCCTGTTCCTCCGATCCGCAATTCGAGAGACAAAACAATAAAAATTCATTCACTATTGGGTGCGATCATACCAGCACTAATGCACCGGATCCCATCAGAACTCCGAAGTTATGTGTGCTTGGGCGAGAGCAGTACTAGGATGGGTGATCCCCTGGGAAGTCCTCGTGTTTCACCCCTTTTTTCATTAATTTCTTTTTTTCTTACTCGTACTTCTAGTTCTTTCGATTCCTCGCCGTTCTATTTTCGACTCTTGCAGTCCAATCCGCGGATAGAAAAGATGCAATAAACTTAATCATACGATGTGAACGTGCGATCTGGGTGACGCGGGCCGCTTCGGTGGGTCCCAGCGCGACATACGGGAAAAATGCCCCAAAATACCATCTCCGTTTTGGAATTTGAGCGTCTCCGTCTCTTTAACCGAGATACGCACTATAGGTATCGAGTGGAGCTTCGCATGAGCAGGCTGAAGCTCCAATAACTCTCAGCCGATCGAAAGTTATGTCCGTTTGAAACTGGAGCTCCTGTTCCTTCGATCCGCAATTCGAGAGACAAAAAAATAAAGAATTCATTCACTGTTGGGTGCGATCATACCAGCACTAATTCACCGGATCCCATCAGAACTCCGAAGTTATGCATGCTTGGGCAAGAGCAGTACTAGGATGTGTGACTGTGAGACCTCGATTCTAATCATCTAATCTCAGAATAAACAATAATTACGCATACAAGATCTAAGATTAAAAGCAAAGTTTTTTTTTTTTTTTTTACAAAGGGTGACGCGCGGGCGCGCCACCCGAGGCGCGGGCGCGCATACAGCCCTGCCCGGGCCTCCGAGAAAGGGAGCAGAATGCGCGGGCGCGCATGGCCTGCTGTTTTAGCTCAAAATAAGGCTCCAAAAGTGCAATCCAACACCCGGAAAGGCTCCGACATGATCCAACTAACACTTTTCCAACAACGAAGTATTTAATTACAAGAAAGAGTAGAACATGCATCAATTCTAAGTTCCAAAATCCAAAATACAAATCGAGTTTGAATACAATCTAAGTTCGATTTCAAATTCGACTTCTACAATAACAAGGCCTCACTCTATCAACTCATCCACCTAGCCATGCGATCTCTGACTCGGTCCTGCCCCACCTGTTGCCAAGCACACATACAAAGACAAGACAACAGCCGGATAATCCGGTGAGAATAATATTCCCAGTAAAAGAGACAAACATGCAATATCATAAAAACATCTCAAACGAAATACATCATCTTCTTGATATTCATAAAACAACCATGAAATTCCACAAGAATGTGTAAAACTCAATTCATATGCATAAATGCAATGCATATCTTTAAAATCTGGGATTATCAAGTCGGATAATCAAAACATTTCTGCTTTTGCTTTTGGGATCCCGAGGACGAGATCACGTAAACGACTCACCGACTCTCCCGATCGAGGTGGTGCTACGTATCTCCATCCTCTAGACTTTGGTGCGACTATAAGGAGTATGCTAGCACTAGGTGAAACGGCTACACCCAGGCCACTCACAATATAATCCCCAAAACGTCTATCATCAAAAGGGCCGTCCTGCCCGCTACTAAAATCAAGGATTCATGTTCAAGATGAATGAAATTCAAAACATAACTCAAATAATTCAAATAATCAAATAACATGCAAGTATGTGATTCTTCGGAACACTCGAATCAAGTCGGATTCGAGTCACACGTTCCATTCCAATCTAAGTCATCTTATACCTCTTTTCAACAACTTCGATGCTCCAAACCTGGAAACAACAACGATTCCTCAATCAAGATTCAATCAAACTACTTCAATCGATAATAAGAAATCGATACTATACCGGCTACAATCTCCAAGTCGAACAAAGCTGAAATCTTGCAATTCCACTGGCCTCAAATCAATCTGTGCAAGAAGTAATAAAGGCTCGAGATTAACATACAACTCAAACAAAGGCTTGGCTCAACAATTCGAACCGATAAACAATCCAAAACTCAAACCAACGGCATAACGGCTATAATCTGATCAAACCGAAAATGCAGACAACAGTTCAATAACGATATAACCTCATATCAATGCCCAAAACAACAATAACAAGGCAACCCATCAATCTCAAAATTCAAGTTTTCGAAAATGGCTTCCAAAAATCATAACAAATCCGAACGTCGCTCTAATTCAAAACTGACAGATAATAAACGATCAGAACTCCGCCAAGAACAACATACTAGAATCTAAATCGATTCTAACAACCTCCGAAAAACAAAACATATCACGATTGATACCCGGTGCAGCGGAAGTTTAAAAATTTTGTTATGGAACAATTCCATAGTGTGGGTATCAACCGTTCAACGATTAAATTATTGTGTGTGTAAAATTTAAATAACAGTTATTAAATTTTACCTCCAATCTCGCAAAGAGATTAATGGACACCAACAGATTTGATCTGCTCTTGTTGTCTCTCCCTGGAACCGATGAACTCCTTCAATCAGGTCCACGAACAGAGG